>NW_019244771.1:0-57500 GCF_002742605.1 Olea europaea var. sylvestris | reverse complement strand
ATTGATAATTGACCGGATTAAAATATATTAAATAATAATTTGATTGACGATTTTTATATTTTTCATTAAATTGTATATGTATTTAGATATTGCCATTATTTATACATTTAAATTTCATTTTTTGCAATTTTGTTTTCAATTTCGTCTCTCAATCACATATGAATTTTTGTCTTTCATCAATTAATGATTATGATTTATTGCGTAATTATTGTTATGTGATTGAATTTTTATGAAATTTGAGATGATCCTCATTTTTCCCACAAAGAGAAATATTTTTGAAATAAAAATGGGTGGTAGCTGTCAAAGTGGCACACTAATTATTATTTATTCAGTTTTCTCTACAATAAAAAAAAAGTAATATATATATATGTGATATTTTTGAAAAAGGGCATAAGGTAGTTAACGAACTTATTTTGGTTTAGAAATTTCCTTCTGCCCAAAGGTTTTAGAATTTCGAAGACCAGTGTAATTTTGTTAACTAGCTACATAATGTATTTTAAGAGTACCTTATAACATGTTGTATTGTCAGTCCAAAGGTGACTTTACAATGATGCATCTAGACTCTTACCGTAATGAAATTCATATGTTTCGATTTAAATTACGAATTATCTGATTAATAGCCCATATTAATTAGTTGGATATTACATCATCCATTTGATTGCATGCATTACGTTTGGATGATATTAAGTGTGATATTTTATGCTTCCACAGTTTATGATGTCTCATCTCTTTCAAATCAATTGTCTGCTATAGAAACTTTGATTAGGAATAACTATGTGAGATGAAAACGAGACGTAGAAATAGCACTTGGTCTTTTGGACTTGGAATTTGCAATGGAGAAAAAGCTTGAAAAACCCACAGATAAGAGTACCGCTGAATATGTAGCCGAGCATGAAAAGTGGGAAAGGGCTAACAAACTCAGTTTGAAAATCATTAAGCGATCGATATCTAATTCCATTCTAGGTGCCATCCCTAATAATGAAAATGCTAAAAGTTTTATGGATGCTATAGGAGAAAAATTTGTTAAGTCTGATAAAGCCAAAACTGGGAATCTGATGGATAAATTGATGAGTATGAGATATGATGGCACAAGTGGTGTTGGGGAGCATGTCATGAAAATGATAAATATATCATCTAAACTAAAGGCTCTTGACATTCCCATTGCGGAGCCTTTCCTGGTCTATCATGTTTTGAATAGCCTTCCTAGCAAGTTTAATCAGCTTAAGGTTGCTTACAACGCTCAGCGGGATAAATGAAATTTAAATGACCTCATAGCAGTGTGTGCCCAAGAAGAATATAGGATGCGCCGTGAAACTATTGAAACTGTGCAATTAGCTTTTCAGCCATCACAGAATAAGGGGCCTTCTCATAATCATAAACCTAAGTTTCATAAGGGTAATAAGTCCCACCGAAGTCAGCAGAATAAAAATTTTACTGGTCCCAAATGAGTTATAAAGAAAAATGATCAATGCAAGTTCTGTAAAAAGAAGGGTCACTGGCAGAAAGATTGTTTTAAATTCAAGACTTGGTTGGAAAAGAAGAAGAGTTCTCCAGGTATTCCCTTGGCTTTAGTTTGTTTTGAGTCTTCTTTAGTAGATGTGCCTTTGAATTCTTGGTAGTTAGACTCGAGAGCTAATATTCATATTGCGAATTCCTTGCAGGGGTTCATAAGCAAACGGAGGCCAAGTGAGAATGAAGTAAGCTTGAGTATTGCAAATGAATTTCAAGTGAATGTTGAGTTCATAGGAGTAGTGAAGTTAACTTTAGAGTCTAGTTTTTATCTTGTTTTGGAAAATGCAGTTTATGTACCGCAGATGAGACAGAATTTAATTTCTATATCAAAACTTGATGCTTGTGGTTTTACATTTAATTTTGGTAATGGAATGGTTAAGTTATTTAGTAATTCTCGTTTGATTGGGAATGACATTTTATGTGATGGTTTATATAAATTATCTTTGGCTTCTTTTGGTGATATCTCATGTGTTACAAATGTATCAAAGAAAAGGGCTTTAATTCGTGAATCATCCTCTATGTTGTGGCATAAGCAATTGGGTCATATTTATAAGAATAGAATGGAAAGATTAGATACTTCCTTTTGTAGACTTCTCCGATTTTGACACCTGTATAGATTGTATAAGAGGAAAGTTAACTAAGTCTATGAGGAAGGGTTCGATTAGGAGTAATGGGATTTTGGACTTAATTCACACTGATATCAGTGGACCTTTGCTTTCCACTATATGTGGGAATAAATATTTCATGACTTTCATTGATGATTTCTCACGATACGAATATGTTTACTTGATTAACGACAAATCATATGCACTTGAGAAATTCAAAATTTTCAAACTGGAAGTAGAGAAACAATGTGGGAAAAGTATCAAAGTTGTAAGATCTGATTGAGGTGGTGAGTACTATGGGAAATATGACAAGTCTGGTCAAAATATAGGCGATTTTGCAAAATTTTTACAAGAGTGTGGAATAGTGCCCCAATACATCATGCCAGGGACACCTGAGCAGAATGGTGTTTCTGAAAGACGTAATCGAACTCTAAAAGATATGATTAGAAGTATGATGAGTAGAACAAATTTGCCTGAATATTTGTGGGATGAAGCCTTGAAAACAGCCATGTATATTTTGAACAGAGTTCCAAGTAAAGCTGTTACAAAAGCACCTTTTGAATTATGGACAGGACGTTCTCACTTTAAAGTTTGGGGATGTCCAGCTGAGGTTAGGATTTATAATCCATTTGAAAAGAAATTAGACCCTAAATCAACTCCTGGCTACTTTGGGTATCCGGATAAATCAAAGGGATGTAAGTTTTACTATCCAAATCACGGCACTAGAATTGTGAAGTCCATTACTGTTAAGTTTTTGGAGAACGATTTTGGAGATAGTAGGAGTTCCACGTTGAGAGAAATTCTTGTTGAACCTAATTAAGTTGTAGTTCCAGTTTCTGTCATACAAGAAAGAGTTGGTTCCCAACCAATTGAAGTTGTTAATGAAAAATCGAAGAATCAGGAGGAATCTCCAATTCCTCAAACAACGATTGAATCGGTTCCTGAGCCACAAGTTAGGAGGTCACAAAGGGAAAGAAGATCTGCATTGCCCAGTGATTATGTTACATATTTATTGGAGAGCGATTTTAATATTTGGCATATTGTTGATCCTGTAACTTATAATCAAGCATTGACAAGTCCTGAGGTAGATAAATGGATAGCTGCCATGGAAGATGAAATGAATTCCATGGAAAGGAATAAAGTTTGGGATCTTGTTGAACTTCCTCCAGATGCTAAGGCTGTAGATAACAAGTGGATTTTCAAAAGTAAATTAGATTCAAAAGGAAATGTTGAACGAAAGAAAGTAAGATTAGTTGCAAAAGGTTTCACTCAACGAGAGGGCATTGATTATGTTGAAATTGTCTCCCTTGTTTCGTCGAAAGATTCTTTTCGAATTATCATGGCTTTTGTGGCACACTACAATTTGGAGCTTCATCAAATGGATGTTAAGACAACATTTTTGAATGGAGATCTTTCTGAAATGGTTTATATGAAACAACTTGAAGGTTTTGTTGTAAAAGGAAAAGAAAACTTGGTGTGTAAGTTAAACAAATCCTTATATGGTCTCAAGCAAGCATTTCGACAGTGATATTTGAAGTTTGATGAGGTTGTGACATCTCTTGGTTTTGTCGAAAATACTATTGATCAATGCATTTATCTTAAAACCAGTGGGAGAAATTTTATTTTTCTTATATTGTATATTGAAGACATTTTGCTTGCTAGCAGTAACTTAGGTCTGCTTCATGAGATAAAGAAAATGTTGTCTGCTAATTTTTAGATGAAAGATCTTGGAGAAGCTTCCTATGTACTTGGCATTGAAATACATCGTGATAGAAATAGTGGCTTATTGGGACTTTCTCAGAAAGCTTATATACGACGTGTTCTAGAAATGTTTAATATGCAGAATTACGCATCTGGTGATATACCTATCATAAAAGGAGATAAGTTTAATAAAACTCAATGTCCAAGAAATGAGCTGGAAAGGGAGTCTATGAAGATGATCCCATATGCTAGTGCTGTGGGGAGCTTGATGTATGCTCAAATTTGCACTAGACCGGATATAGCCTACGCAATAAGTGTCCTTAGTAGATTTTAGTCTAATCCAGAATAAGAGCATTGGAAAGCAGTTAAGAACGTTATGAGATATTTGAAGAAAACTGAAGGTTATATGCTTACATTCCAGTGTACAAATCATCCTAAGGTGGTAGGATATTCAGATTCAAATTTTGCTGGATGTTAAGATGATTTGAAATCAACCTTAGGTTACATTTTTACATTAGTTAGTGGTGCCATTTCTTGGAAAAGTGCTAAACAGACTCTAGTGGCATCTTCTACTATGCAAGCTGAATTTGAAGCATGTTATGGGGCTACAGTCCAAGTCCTTTGGTTAAGAAATTTCATCTCTGGCTTGAAAGTTGTTGATTCCATCTCAAGACCGATCACCATCTACTGTGATAACAGTGCAGCAATATTCTTTTCAAAGAATAATAAAAGTTCTGGTGGATCAAAACATATTGACATCAAATATATAGTTGTTAGAAACAGAGTCAAAGAAGGGCAAATGAAAATAGAGCATATCAATACAGAGGCGATGGTTGCAGATCCCTTGACTAAGGGACTCGCTCCAAAAGTCTTTAAGACACATGGTACTAATATGGGTATTGTGGAAACATTTGATATTTTTGGTTAGTGGGAGTTATTTATGTAAAGAACTACGTTTTGAGTTTGATCTCTTGCGGGGTACGTAGGCAACCCATATATTTTCGGGTACAACCCCTTCTGATAATAAAATAATTTTTTCCCTATTCATGAACTATTTTAAGCATGCATTTGACTTATGTATTTTTATATTATTGGCATCTTGAAATATGACGTATAAAGACATAAGATGAGTCTCTTTTAGAGACATGTGACTTCATTTTGATTCGAAGCGTTATGAGGACCGATATGAGTTAGCACAATTTTTTATCACATTTGGTGCTAAGTTCATACCACATACTACCACATTGGTTGGAGGATGGGGATCCATCTCGATAAGGATGCTGACATTTGTAGCTGTGGAATGGTCTTACATCTCTTAAATTGGTGTAATGACTTCCATGTTCGGTGTTAATATTCTTGTTGGACCAGATCATGTTACGTAAGGTGTCATCATTGGAGCTATACTTTTGTGGCCACCTATGTAGTCTAACTTGGGTGTTAAAACTTTGTTATGACAATCAAATGTTTGCCCAAGTGGGAGAATATTGGAATAATTAATAATTCCATATGTGGGCTTCACATTCAATTGCAAAATTTTACGAATTAGATATATGGCTCATAATGATAATTGTGTTTGGGCCAAATTTATTAAGTGATCAATTGGGCCTTTTACACCTTACGGATTGTAATTAATTTGATGTGGTAATTTAAAATATGTGGGCCAGAAATAAACCCTAATTAGAATTCTAGTCGTAATGAGACGGCTCAAATTATTTCCTATATATAAAGGCTAGGTCTCCTCTCCTCTTCATATATTTTATTGGCTTGCCCCATTGATAGGTAATACTTTGTGAGGAGTAAGGAGGGGAAGATCTTGGCCGCTATTATAACTATTATTTATATCAACAATGGCTTTCGCGGTATGAATTCGATTTATCAATTTATTATTTTGTGATTCTTGATTCTTAGCATGATCGAAATTAAATATTAACATTTAGTGTTACTGCATTTAACTTTTATATATTTGTTATCGTGCTCTTCTTTGCAAAAGTTTGTCACTATAAATAAATAACTTTTATTATTCTCATATGCAAATTGCTTTTGGGGATAATCAGGAATCAGATGGAAATAAAGTTAAAAATAGCATTTAGTTTTAGGATTATAATTTGTTGTCGATCAATTTGACGCTTATGATTGTTGTTTTCTCTATTTATTTATATGCGAATATTCGACACTTTATTATATATCATATATCCTATTTCCATTTTGTATTGCCGATCCAGGGTTTCATTTCCACTGTAAAGGATTAATGTTATAAATATATGTGTGTTTCAACATTAATGTCATTTTGAATTGCAGCAATTTAAAACTTAAGTTTATTACAAACCCATTCTGTTTCGCACGAATAGTCGCTAACAATTAAAAATGGATCAGACGATTGTGTAAGGAACAAACCTCTTGAGACAAAGTCCCAAAAAGGAGTGTTTTATTGGCGATGACTTTACAGTTGGAACTAAACAGAATGTCTCCAAGGGGCGCAAGCACACGAGTACTGAAAAGAAATGTTTAAATCTAAACTAAAAAATTGAAATTACATATTCTCTGTTTGAGAGTGTTTGATTCTGGTTCCTTTGCTCTATGTCTTCTCTTCCTTTTATATTCCCTTGATGATTTTTTCATGATCAACCGCTTAGAAATTGCTTGATTGCTTTATAACTATCCACTTTCTTTATGGTGGCTAACTTGTCATAAAACTGCCGTTTCTAACTACTGCCATTACTCTTTGTCGTTCAATCGTCTTCAACTGAACTCCTTGAATCATGGAACGTGATAAGGTTACTCAATAACTGCACTCCTGGATAACCATAACATCTTATGTTTGCTAAGATCCTGGGCAATTCGAAGGTTTGGGCGAGAACAAGGTCATAGCTCTGGGCGACTATAAGACACTTCATTCGCTCAGATCTTGGGCGTCTTGCAAGCTTGGGTGATGATATTACCATGTTTGTGGGCTTCCACTACATTTATTAATAACCCTATCTGGGCCTTTATCCTGAATTGCCCAGTTGAGCTTCATTCTTTGGGCTATTTGATTTGGGAATTCCCCAATTGGGTTTCATTCCTTGGGCTATTCGATTTGGGCTGCACTTTTAGTGTGTCAACAATTATCCCCCAATATGGCAGAATTAATACTAATTATTAATCTTTGCCATATTTACTTTGTGTTTCCCAGCAACATTTGAAATTTCTAAGAATTTCAATCATTATTTCCTTCTATAGCCTGAAAAATTGCGACGCTACAAACCCTTATAAACCCCAAAGACACGTCATTTCGCTGTACCACTAAATCACACCTCATTATTTCGCGCTTCTTTCTGCAATACTACTGTTTATCTTCTTACTTCTCTGCTACATTTCTCAAGCAAACTTTAACAAAACTGTATTTCGTTCCCAATGGCTGTTCCACAAACCCAATCTGACGACTCTTTTAGCTTCAAAGATTTCCAGAAAATCCTCACTCGGCCATATGTAAATTCGAACTTCCTTGCACCAGCCAATGCCGAACTTAATGAGTTCTATCTGGGTCCTTCATTCAACAACACCAAAGCCATCGAACAAGTGGCGATGGGCCAGCTGTTCCCTTGTACTCATGGCCCTCCATTCTTGAACTCTTTGCTGCTGAGGCCGATTCGCAAAAAAGGTATTCGCACTTAGCCTAAATCTGATGTTGTTTTCCGTAGATGGCATGCTCGCCTTGTGGGCCATGGTCCTATCAAGGCAATTTTGATCGTGCTAAGATTTCTAATTTATTAGAAATCTCTCTTCAACCCCTAATTTTTGACCTAGCACTTTTTTCTATTGCTTTAAGTTTTTGGTCTTCTGAATATAATACTTTTGTTTTCCCTCTTGGTCCCATGTCTATTACTTTAAGGGATGTTGGGGCCCTGATAAATCTTCCACCTTTGGGTGACACCATTTTCCTTGGTATTTTGATTTCCGGTGTTGTCCCAAAATTTGACAAAAAACTCACCGAGTCCTATTCAAACCTGCAAGGCTGTTATAATCACTCAAACGCTGAGCCTTTCCACGCTGAGCGTAGGCCTTTCTTCAGATTTGGCTTTGTAAATATATTTTTTGTGTGCCCAGTATGAAGCCTTCTATGAGCTATTTACCCATAGCGCACGAATTGGCGCATGGTAGGCCTTCGAATTTGTGTTCCTTCTTTTTGGCTGCCCTCTATAGAGGCATGGTTTCTCTTCAATTTCAATTGAAGAATGGTGCATCTCCCACTGGCAATGGGCCTCTTTGGTTCACTCAACTGTGGTTGAGAGCCTATTTTCCATCACTTGGTGCTCTATCCATGTCCCTTTGTTCTGCTAGTTGCTATGGGTTAGCCATTGACCCATTGAGCCCTGTAAATATGTCCAGAAGGGACGTTTTTTCATTCTTTTATACTTTAAATTCAACTCCTTCGTTCTTTCCCTTTCTTGCTCATTTAACTCCAGATTATGTGCAATCTCTATCCACTCTGGACAGTGCGAGCGCCTCTCTACTCGTTTGGGTTCAGTTTTTGACTGGGAGAGAGTTGTTCCATGATATTTTAACTGGAATGAATGCCAAAGCTAGGGTTGAAATATATACTCCCCAATTTTTTGCTCACCAACTTGGTTTTGGCCAAACTTGGCCTGTTCCCCCTTGTTATTCAAAAAATTTGATAGACCGCTTTCACACTATTAATAAGGTAGAGGCACAAGCTATAGATGCTCGCAATATTCTTTTGACGAGTAACTTCTCATTAGCCCCCTTCAATCCTAGCCGTGCCGTTCACCCCCTTTTTGAACAACTCTGGCCATCAGTGAAGCGCAGATTGTTTGCAACTGATGCCAATCGTGCTTTCCATTCACTGGATCAGCCAAACATTCCTTCCACTTCTCCTATTTTGGTCACCCCTGTGTCCATTAGGAATCCTTCCTCCCCTGCTCGTGCTAAAAAATATGTTCGTCCCTTTACTTCTCTACCTGCCAAACCTACTGCAGCTAAGAGTGCCTCAAGCCGCAAACGGCCAGCTTCAGCATCTCCCATTTTGGAGGATGATGATGTTGACACTCCTCTCATCACCAGGAGAAAGGTAATTGAATTCTATTTACTCACAAGCATACCTTTCTATGTGCTAATGGTTTTCTTGAATTTCTCAGAAAAGTTCAGCCTCTCCTTTGAAGGCTTTGGTGTTGGCAGCTACTGCTCCATCATCCTCTACTGGAGCTGCTTCATCCAAACCAACTGATAAGGGGACTACGCTTAAAGAAAAACCTTCAGTCCCGAAACCTTCATCACAACCAATGGACGAGCCACCTTCTTCCCAGGGCGCCGACCCCCCAAACGTCGAACCAGAAGGTAATATATTTTTTGATGTTTTACTTTTGCTTGTGCTATTGGTTTTTGATTTGTTACTTCTTTAATCATGCAGAGGCTCCCATGGGTCTGCCCGTTGTGGCAGAGTCTTCTCGCCCAGACAAGGGAAAGTCTCCACAGGTGGTGGGGCCACAGGTGGTGGAGCCAACTGGTGATATGCCACCTCCCAAGATTGCTGATGAGGTAACCTTTTGCTTCACTTTTATTTTCAGTTTGTTTATTGTAGTGAAAACCTTCAATGTTGGCATTTTTCTTTGCAGGATGCTGATGAGATTGTGCGTTCCATCTAGGACTTGTTCACTTCCTGGAGGCAAGTCAAGACGTCTCATCCTACTTCAACCGGCCGTCCTTCTGCTTCTTCAAAGGAAGATATGAAGTTCCTCAAGCAGTCGATATTAGAGTATGTATCTTTTATAGACATGGATATCGGTCAGGCTAGTGCTGCCAAACATAAGGATAAGCTTGAGCATTTGAGTGCGAAGTTGGCGCAAGCACTGACACTTCCGTCGCTCAATATTTCTGCTGATTTTGAAGCGACGTTGAAAGTTGTCCATTCTGACATCCTCTCTTTGCTGGCCAAAAATGTTGAACTGAAGGCCAAGAGTACTCAATATCTTCGCGCTGCATCTAAAAGAGAGTTTGCTCTTTGAGATCAACAAAGCTGAGGACGAATTGAAAGAAATCTCCTCCGAAGTTATGATTGAAGACTCTTTGATGACCAGTTTGGCTGCACAGATGAAGGAGCTTCAAGCAAGGATGGATGACTGCAAGGCGAGAATAGCTGCTAAAATGCGTAATGCTTCCCAAGGAATTGAGTGAACCAAGTCTTTGGTCGAGTAGTACAAGAAGCTGGAGGTTGATGATGATTTTGTAGCTGAATTGAATGTCACTTCTTCTCAGCAGAGCGAGGATTGGAGGAGACTTAGGGAAAGAATTCGTTCGGTCTGGGGCGAATTGTAATTAAGACATCTAATGCCTTAACTTTTCTTCTTGTAACTTCGTATTAACTTTCCTCTTGTAACCTCGTACTGATAGCCATTGCCAATTTTGAATGTAACAGCAGCCATTGTCATTAATGAACGACTAATTTGTCTTCTTGTGTATTTATTGACGTTTGTCCTTAATCGTCAATCCCACAAGCATTTAACTGCTTTATGCGAAGATTCATGTACATCTTCTCTTGGTATTTCTATCTCTTTTCCCAAGACTTTGGGCCACTTGATTCCAATTACTAAGCACGAACGTGGCCATTCATATTCTGTCTCTTCACCTTCACGCCCCTATAAATGCGCGCATATTTTGCACTTTTCATTTTCATTTCCATTCTTTTCTTCAAAAAACTAATTTACTGCCATCATTTGGCATTTCAACGATTGATCCAAAATTTTTGTCTTCCATAGAAATGGACCATTTGATCCGCCCATCTTGCTATCTGTTTTGATGTCACCTTTGGTATGGGAGATATAGGAAATATTCTTTGGCCAGCAAAGTTCTTCCCATCGTCTCTATATTCTTTACAAGGAGTTCAATGATGGAAGGCAATTTTTGAGGATGCCTGTAAGCCACCTTGCTTGCTGAGAGTGCTTCTCAGTCTCCTTGCCCGTTATTGCAGCAATGCGACTAAGCAAGCGATGTGAGGATGCTTTTCTTCCCTTTTGCTTGCTGAGAGTGCTTCTCGACCTCTCCGCTTACCTTTGCAGCAGTGCGATCAGGATGGCAATTAAGGCAAGTTCACCCTCTTCCTTGGCGATCGACCGAGAGATTAGTTTGCTCTCAATTGTAGCTTATAGAGCATTTAGTATTTTGTATCTTGCAACTTTGTAATGAACGTTTGATAATAAAGGAATTTATTTGAACGTATTTTGCTCTGACCCTTTTTTATCTACGATCATTCAACACGATTTGATTACGCTTTTATTTGTTCACTTTCCCATAAGGAAGGAACATATTTTTTAAAATATTTGCCTTTAATGAACCTCATGTGCTTGGTGATATCTAAGTCTTCCAAATGATAGGCTCCATTAGGCAACACACTATTTACTTTATATGGTCCTTCCCAATTGGACAACCACTTGTCATACTTTGGATCCTTACTATCCAAAGAGAGTATTGTTTTCCAAACCAGTTCGCCCAGGCTGAATGACTTGGCTATAACTTTTTTATTATAAAACTTAGCCATCCTTCATTTTTGAACTTGCAATCTATCTAGGATGTCCAACTCCAATAAGTTTTGAACGAGAGATTCGGTATACTCATCATCACTTAACTTATGTTGGAAACACACTCTGATCGATTGCACGTTGATTTCCATAGGCTTTTGGCCTCCTGTCTATAAGTAAGTTGGAAAGGAGTAATTTTGGTACTTGACCGAGGCGACGTCCTATAAGCCCATAAGGCATTGTTTAGACATTCGTGCTAATTTCTGGCATTTTTATCTATCATTTTTCTTATGATATTTTTTAGAATCTTATTAGAAGATTCTGCTTGTCCGTTGGGTTGAGCGTAATATGGTGTGGAGTTTACTAATTTAACTCCAAACTCGTTCAAGAATTTATTCACTTGATCTCCATTTAAAGAAGTTCCGTGATCTACCATAAAAGTTTGTGGAATTCCAAATCTATAAATAATATGATCACGGATAAATTCTATGACACTCTTTTGGGTGATCTCCTTTAAAGGTATCGCTTCTACCCACTCAGTGAAAAAAATCAGTTGCAACTATAACAAAGGTATGTTGCTTGGACGATGGGGAATAAATCTTCCCTATCAGGTCTATCGCCCAACCCTTGAAAGGCCAGGGTTAGATAATGGGTGCCATTTCTCTTACTGGCGCTCTTTGTATTGGACCATGCTTTTGGCATGTTAGACAACTCTTTGTATATTGAACACATGATTCTCCCATCTTGGGCCAAAAGTATCCGTTCCTAATAATCAACCATCTCATTCTTTGGCCAGCTTGATGAGCTCCACATATCCCTTCATGCACTTCAGCCATAATCGTTCTAACTTCTTGCAAACTTACACATTTTAGCAATATACCATCAGAGCGTTTCTTAAACAACTCTTCATCTATCAGTATATAGTTTAGCAAACGCAACTTCATTTTTTTTACTATTTCCTTTATTAGGTTCTTTAAGGAACCTTTTAATCTCAGCCCTCCAATCTATTACATCTCCATCTTGTATGCAATGAATTTCAATCGTTCTCGTCCTTCTTTGGACCACGGGCAATATTGTTCCATACTCATAAGTAGACTTTCAATTTAAAACCTTTGAGTACCCTGAGGCCATCTGGGCCAACTCATTTACCATGTCATTATATATCCTATTAACGCATTGAAGCTCTACTTGGTCGAATTCTTCCAACAACTCTTGGGCGATTTCATATTGACTTATAATGGAATCACTTTGGCATTTAAAATCACCAATCAATTGGTGAATTACCAATTGAGAATCGCCTCTAACGATCACATTCTTTATCCCCATATCTATCATTAATTTTAGGCCCATGATTAAGGTTTCATATTCAGCTTGATTGTTGCTGCACATCCTATCCAAAGTGAATGCGAACTTGTAACAAATCCCTAAAGGATTTATCAATATTATTCCTACTCCTGCACCTTTAGAGGTTTTTGACCCATCGAAATATAAAACCCAAGGTTTTAATTCGAATGAATGGATTTCTAAATCAATTTCTTCAGGCATGTCAAGGCATGGATGATCGGCTAGAAAGTTAGCTAAAGCCTGATTTTGATTGCCTTTTGGGGTATGTATTGTATTTCAAATTCCGATAATGCTAATGTCTAAAGGCTTACCCTTTGGTGCAAAATAGGGCGAGAGAACATATACTTAACCAAATTTACTCTAGAAATCAAATAAACAGTTACGGGCCATAAATAAGCCCTTAATTTTGTACATATGAAATACAATGCAAGACATAATATTTCAATGGCAGAGTAATTACATTCACATTTTGTTAACCGTCTACTCAAGTAATAAATCGCCATTTCTTCACCAAATTGGTCTTGTTGCGTGACCATTCCAGCTATTGATTCTTTTTCAGCCGATACATACACTTTCATTGGCCGTCCTTGAATTGGTGACACTAACACTGGTGGACTTGATAAATATATCTTTAGGCTTTCAAAAGCCTTTTGATGCTCTTCTTTCCAGACGAATTCGTCCTGATTTTTCAACTTTAAAAGCGGCAAAAAGTTTTAGTTCGCCCTGCACAGTTAGAAATAAAGCCTCTTTAAAAGTTTACATGGCCTAAAAACTTTTTCAATTCTTTTTTGTTGCTAGGTAGTTTAGCCTCTAAAATGGCCTTCGCTTTATTTTTATCAAGTTTAATCCCCCTTTTGTGTACTAAGAAATCAAGGAAGTTTCCTGCATTAATACCAAATGCATATTTCAAGGGATTCAATTTTAGTTTATATTGCTTCATTCGCTCAAATGAACATCTCAATTGTTCAAAACGGTCCTCTTCTTTAATGGATTTGACCACTATATCATCTATATACACCTCAACAAACTTGCCTATCATATCATATCATGAAAAATCAGGTTCATCGCCCTTTGATAAGTTGCTCCTGCATTTTTCAGGCCGAAAGACATAACTACCCATTCAAAACATCCTAAAGACCCAGGGCATCTAAAGGCAGTTTTGTGTATATCTTCCTCAACTATATAAATTTGATTGTATCCTGAATACTTATCCATGAAGGAATACATTACATGTTCGACAGTTGAGTCTACTAAAGAGTCTACTGTGGGCATTGGATATTCATCTTTGAGTGTGGTTATGTTTAAATTCCTAAAGTCTATGCACACCCTTAATTACCATTCTTTTTTATTACTGGCACGATATTGGACAATCATTCGACATACCTAGCTGTTCTAATAAAGCCTACTTTTAATAATCGCTCTATCTCTTTCTTAATCTCAAGGAGTACATTAAGAGCAAAACGTCTAAGAGGTTGCCTATGAGGTTTAAAATTTAGCTTGGTTGGTAATCTATGTAACACCAAATATTTATCTAAACCAGGCATATGTTCATATTCCCAAGCAAAACAATCCTTATATTCCTTTAATAAAGCAATTAATTTATCACTAACCTCTTGATCGAGTATTTAGCTGATGAATATTGGGCGATCTTCTCCTTCATTGCTAATATTCACTTTAATCAGAGGGTCCTGTGCTTAAGCATATCCAGGCTTGGTGATCCTCATTACTGCATCGTCCAATTCCCTTATAGACGCCTCTTCTTCTAAACAATCCACCTTGTTGACTTTTCGGTCAATACTTTATTCCAAATCGAATACTGCCAATTTATCTCTCAATGCTTTCAAGGCTGCTTCTTCTTTCGTCTTGTCCTTACATTCTTTATTGAAAGTCATTAATTTGGCTTTGAAGGCCTGAATATCAGCCATTTTCCTTTGTTGCTTACAACTCATTTAAAACTCCTTGATTACTCTTTTGCCAACTACTGGCTCTTCTAGGGCCACTATGTTTGGCCTCATCTGACTGAATATTTTAGTGAGTGCATCCACCAAAGATGCCTCTTCACTCTGCGCGACAATTTGAGTTTTTTCTCCATCTTGGACTACTATGACAGGTCCATAGTTTCCTTCGTACATGAACCTTTCCACTGAGTTTGCTTCTGCGACAAAAGGTCTATGATCGGCCTGTACCACTTCTGCTTCGCCCTTGTTATTCCAAAAAATTAGGCATTGATGGAGCGATGAGAGTATACAGCGGCTTCTGTGTATCCAATCTTTTCCTAGTAACACATTGTAACTAGTAGGACCACCTATTACAAAGAAGACTGTGGTCCTAGTAGTTGTCCCTATAGTTATGTCCAATGACATAACCCCTTTAGCTGAAGTTGCTCCTCCATTAAAACTTGTAAGGATGACTTCTGTTGGGATCATATCATTTTTTATCTTTGCAAATTTCCTCATCATCCTAGATGGAATGGTTTTTATAGCTGCTCCATTATCGACAAGCACTTTTGCCATAGGTATGCCGTTAACTAAAGCTTTAACGTACAATGGCCTCAAGTGTTTAGTCAACTTCATGGCTGGTCGCTTGAAAATAACCTTTTCGACAACATCTATTTTCACTTCCTGCTTGTCCTCTGTCGAGTTATCCTTTTGTGATAAGTCAACATGCAGTATGTCGCACTGAGCTTCCGCCTCCTGAATTTCCTTTTTACTGTTTTATAATGCTTCTTCTTCGGTTACCCAACTTGTGGGAAGAGGCATTATTCTTGGAGGTGATCCATACTTTTCAAAGCGAGGAACTCTCTTTTTCCTTTTGGGAGTCCCGTACAGCACGTAATAATCGAAATAACGCCCAGACGGTTTCCCCAACAAGTCCACTTCACGAACCCCCTCTCGATGTAATTGCTTCAACAGAGTATTGTATGATACTCCTCTCTTTCTTCTTTCTGCTTCCAGATCAATTTCTTCTTCGATGTCCATCATACCATCATCTCCTTCATCATCGTAGGCTCCTCTAGAAATCTGGCCTTCTTCATATTGCAGCACGTATGCTTCTTCTTCGTTATCATCCCTCTCTTCTTCTTCTTTCTCCTTATACTTGAGCTCATTGGCTAGTAAATAGTTATTAGCCATGATAGGAGGTAACGTACCGAACTGAATAGTAAGGGGCTGATCTGGATCTTCTCCATCTTTTCTGTCTCGCTCAAACTTCGATCTCCCAGAAGAAGTCTCTGGCAATTCTTTCATCGATTCACCTGTACCAGTCTCTTCACTGTCTTTGAAAACATTTTGATTGGCTACCTCGAGTAGTCTAGGTGCTTTAGGACGTGGCATTCCCTGTTGTTGCCTCATCATCCATCCATAGTTCCGTTGAAAACGCCTTTGTTGGGTTCTAGTTATCTCGTTGAAGGGTATCGCCATTCCTGTATTATACTGGAACGAATGCCATACATTTGGTTGGCGAGGCTGCGGCCTGAATGTTCTCCCATTATTTACTGGCCTGAACTGCCTCTCAAAAGGCGGTCCCTTATAAAATGATGTACCTCGCCCTCTACCAGACTGAACATTTGGGAAAAAACTAGGGCGATGATGATACTGCCATATCCCTGGTTTCTCTGTATTCCCACTCACTTCTCTTTTACATCTTGCACACAGGACGTCTTCATCCTTTTCAAGCTCTTTCCCTTTGATATGTTCAAAGACACTGGGATGTGGTCCAGGGTCCTCTTCCCTGTCATCTATAATTAACTTGAATTTTGGCAACTTGTTTTTGAAACCAGTCGTCACCATGTTCACCCCAAGTGGCTGTGGAAAAGGGTTTTCATCCACTGCCATCTTCCTCTTATCCTCGAACGTACTTCATCCTGATTCAATAGCATCCTGTAACACATGGCAAAAAACCAAACAGTTATTAGTCAAATGTGACCATACATTATGCCACTTACAATATTTTTTACCCTTAACTTGTTCAGGGCTTGGCAATTTATGTTTATCGCTCAACTTTATCTGCTTATCCTTATATAGTTTATCAAATATAAGGTCAACTTTGGTTACATCGAAGGAGAACGTTCTAGCCTTTTTGTTTTCATCTTTTATAGGCTAATCCTTGCCCGACGGTCTAGGCTTAGCCATTATAGGATAAGTATACGCGTCTTCTTTGATTAATTCGGCCAAACACATTTCAGTTTGATCGTAATACTCGTCATTAATGGTATGAACATCAAAATCTGGGTCTCTATAATAAGTCCCCTTACTAGAATTTTTTATTTGTTCTTCTTCTCTTATTAATCGTTCATACCTAATCACGTCTGCGCTCAATTGGAAAAGATCAGGAAATTCCTTGTCTTGGAACTTCTTTTTCAAATCAAAGCTTAGACAACTTTGAGCGATTTTGACAAACTCCTTTTCAGGCAAAGGTACAAAACATTTGCTTCTTGCTGTCTTGAACCTTTGAAGAAAACCTTCTGCCTATTCGTTTGGCATTTGACGTAGATTCGCCAAATCGGCCAAAGTAACTTCGGACTCAATCTTATAAAACTAAGCGTGGAACAATTGCTCCAATTGTTGTCATGTTTGAATAGAGTTCGCTGGCAAATTGATGAACCGAGAGAAAGCTACTCCTGTTAATGAACTAGGAAATAGCCTCATTTTATGGTAATCAGTTACGTCACCACTTTGCAGTGTGAATCGCCCTATGTGTTCTAGAGTAGACACCTCTCCTGAACCGGTAAATAGTGAGAATTCTGGCACTTTATACCCTCTAGGCCATGGATATGCTTGATCTACTCAATCAGGATATGACTTTGTGTAAGTCATCTGATCCTGTACTATTTTCATAATTTGATTCCTCAACATGACGTTGGGGTCATAGGGAATTCCTACAGGTTGGTTGACCGGTTGATTTGCTTGAGGCTTGATATTTGGTCCTTGGTTGGCAACAAAGTTGCCATGATTTGGGCCATTGTTATCATTAGCCTGAATATTTATTCCATCATTAACACGTAGGGCATTCTGTCCATTATTTAGGACATTATCTCTTACGTTTAGGTTATCCCCCAAGTTAGATGTACCATTGCCACTATTCTGATTTGGCATTATACCATCCCCTGGTTTGAAGTAGAGGGACCAAAAAGTGGTTCTACCCCTTGATTTGGACTTAGGACTGGGGGGATTATGTCCCACAATTGTCCTAGCTTGGAAGTGATTTGCAAGAGGCACAACTGGCTGACAAATTTGGCCTACTAACTTATTCATTATTTCATTCAAAGTATTCAGTTGTTTGGCCATGTTGTCATAATGTGCATTTGCATTCAGGGTAAATCTTTCCATATTATGAATATTTTGTAGATTTACCTGCTCAACGACATCTTGTGTGAGTTCTCCAACTAATGCACGCATAGTTTGAGGACTCAACTCTGTCATTGGTTCGTAACGACTATGACTGCTCTGATTCTATCCATCCGTTCGTGGAGAGCTATGCTGCTCCTCATATCGCTCGATCACAGACTGGACTCCTCCCTGACTTGCTTCCTTATCAGATTTTTGAGGCATATAATTTCACCTTTTGTATCTTCAACACCAAACACCAAGGTCCCACCGAGCATGCCAAATTGTTTCGCGTGGGTAGTCGCTAACAATTAAAAAAGGATCAGATGATTGTGTAAGGAACAAACCTCTTGAGACAAAGTCCTAAAAAGGGGTGTTTTATTGGCGATGACTTTACAATTGGAATTAAATAGAATACCTCCAAGGGGCGCAAGCACACGAGTACCAAAAAGAAATGTTTAAGTCTGAACTAAAAAATTGAAACTACATATTCTCTGTTTGAGAGTATTTGATTCTGGTTCATTTGCTCTATGTCTTCTCTTCCTTTTATATTCCCTTGATGATTTTTTTGTGATCAACCGCTTAGAAACTGCTTGATTGTTTTATAACTACCCACTTTCTTTATGTTGGCTAACTTGTCGTGGAACTCTTGTCTCTAACTGCAGCCACTACTCCTTGTCGTTCAGCCGTCTTCAACTGAACTCCTTGAATCGTGGAACGTGATAAGGTTACTCAATAACTGCTTCAATTACTGCACTTCTGGATAACCATAACATCTTATGTTTGCTAAGATCCTGGGCGATTCGAAGGTTTGGGCGAGAATAGGGTCATAGCTCTGGATGACTGTAAGGCACTTCATTCGCTAAGATCTTGGGTGTCTTGCAAGTTTGGGCAAAGGTGTTACCGTGTTCGTGGGCTTCCACTGCATTCATTAATAACCCTATCTGGGCTTGTATCCTAAATTACCTAGTTGAGTTTCATTCTTTGGGCTATTTGATTTGAGAATTTCCCAATTAAGCTTCATTCCTTGGGCTATTCGATTTGGGCTGCATTTTTAGTGTGTCAACACATACATTTAGACTGTTTTCTTAAAAAAGTGCAAGAAAGAAAGAAAGAGAAAAGGTGTTCCTGCATTTTTGGATATGTAAAATCATATTTTCTTATAGCCAGTTTGATAAAAATTAAAATTCAGATTTTAATTTAAACCAAAGTCAATAACTATTTTTAACTATAAATATTATGAGATTCGCAACTTTTTAAACATACATTACGTTAACTTTTATTTTATTAAAAGTTTAATTTTAATTTTTAGGCATGGTATCAATTTGAAAAAGTTACTTTGACAAACCACTTTAAGTTTGGTTGCGCTTATAAAGTACCTTTAGCCTTTTAGGCTTAACCAAACCAAAACACACACTTCTCATAAACGTGTGAGGTCTTTGTTGGAGTCTCAAACGACTTTTTATATCTCTGTTTTTGTTGGGTTCTTTGTCTGATTCACGACGCTGAGTTTTTTATTTTCTGTTTCTTGGCGATAATCTTAAAGCTCTCTTTTTAAATTCCGTCAACAAAATCCAGGTTTCCCTCTTTATCTCTCTGACAGACACATTCACGCACTTCTTATAGCACTGTCAAGAAATTTAATTTTGTCTATTTAGACTGGGAGTCTTTATATATAAAGGAATTTAATTCACTAAACATGTTAGTGTGTATGGATTGTGTGTTTTTCACATCACATTTTGTTGTTTCCTTGTGCAAATTTGCGTAATCAGTGGGAGTTAGGGCGAGTCTTTTATTCTTCATTAAGATATTTGTTAGTTGTTTTTTTTTTCCTACGAATTTATTGCAAATCAGAAATTACAAGGAATTGAATCCACCTCTCCATATTTTTCATTCTAATTTTCAATGGTAAAATTAATACCTGAAGGAATGGAGCTAATACTAATGTAAGATCATAACACCACTTAATCAACTTACCTTTAGCTTGTATTGCCTACTATCATCAAGCATGCCCTCTTCCAAACCCTCAGGTCCTAAAACCAATTAAGCAGGATTGGTGGACAGGGTTATGTTAGAGTGCCTAATATCTCCCTTAGATTTTGCATTTCTTACTAAACATGCTACTATTATACTTGGGCTATTTTTCACTTTTGATTCTTCGTTAATTTTTGTGCTACTTATTCAGAACGTTATATATATTTTCTTCACTGGCATTGATATTTGATTCATTGATTTTTCTTGATTTATACTATAAATTGATTGAGATTTATTCACAAAGCATTTACTTTCTTCCGCTTTGGATAGTCATTAATTTGAGCATTTACACTTTTTTATAACTTATTTGCGGAAAAATGTTCCTACTTTCATCATTCAGCTTCTAATAAGACCTGTGGTCAAGCAGAGCACACACAAAAAAATCCTTTTTTTTTTTGTTCATTCTTTTTTAATTTTGTGTACGCGGGATCCTAAAGTGAATGTTTTCTTTGCAGGAGTTGAACCATGTTACTGAATTTATTCAGTAGTGATAGTTAGTTAACGGATTGTAAAAGTTTCTAATGTTTCTTTCCAGAGTCACGCCAGAGAGAAGTTTACTTTTCAATGAGTTGCAAAATCGGAAAGTGCCAAGCTGTGCTGGTGAATAGATAATTTTAATCGATGGAGTTCCCAACTTTGGCAAGATCAATTAGATTTCAGCAACAAATGGAGTTGATGTCCATTGTACGGTTCACTTCCGATCATTAATGTTGGTTTAGCAAGTACTGAAATATCTCTGTTAACCAAAATGGTCACTCAGGCGGTTAGATAGTCACACATCTGATGACTTGTATGATTATGAATGCAAAATAAGTCTTTTGGCCCAGAAGCATGCTCGTTAGCTGACCCTTTGAAGCTTTCAGTTGGCTGTGGAACATGAAGAGAGGTAATTTTAATTATCCTAACGAATATATCCAGTATTGCATCGTATTGAACAATAAAATGAGCAAAATTTTAGGCCTCTTTCTTTTTTAATAGTTTCTAAAGTTATCTACCTACCTTGATTGGTCATGTGACTATATTTTGAGATTCATAGTTATTAGTATTCATAATAGAATGATAGGCATCCGTTCAGTTCGTTAACATAAGGGGGTAGGGATATTTTATCATGCAGGGCTTGGCACCTATTACATAGATAGGGGGAGGGGTATTCTGTGGGCTGGGTCATATCATGGATTGGCCCAGTGGGTGGATGGATGCTCTTTACCCTCCCCACAATGATGGCTCTATTGTCTTGGGGAGTGTTGAAGCATGCTTCTTCTCCAGAGTTTTCTTCATCATCAATACGACCTGCCTTAATAGAACTGATTTAATTCTCTGAACAATCATAATTTTGTACTTCTGTCGGATCATCCCTATATCCTTATTGAGCTTGTGTAGGTAGATGTTGCCTGGTAGGGCCGATAGTAATACACTGTGTGGGACAAAGTAAGGGCCCTTCTCACCTTCTACGAGTCGTTCGGCGGAAAAGACTTTCTGAATGGAGTAAAAGAACTTGGGATAATTGATCTCTTCATTAAAGATTGAGATGAGTCGATGTCCGTTGATGGTGTGACCATAATAATTTGTTTTAGCAGGCCCATGAGATTTCCGGCCCATTTCTATTAAAAGCCTCCAAATCATTCTCATAACTCAAACCCACCAACTTCAATGCTGTTAGAACAAGCTTATGTTGGCTTAAGCCTAATTCATGACGGTCCCATGCATGGAAGAGCCCATTGTTAAATCCAGTGCCTTAAAATCTAATTCAGGTACAAACACTTGCAAAATTCTCCGTATATAGTCCAAACTCAGCTCTTCCTGTCCCAAACTCCATCAACGTTCAAGAGATTCACTGTTTCAGAGCTTCTTTTGAATATGGAGAAGGGTTTGTACTTCTGTTATGATGAGAAAAATCCGGTGGGTCATAATTTCCAAAGTAAAGAGTTACAAGTGTTCTTGGTAAGCAACAATTTGGATGAGTTAAGTATAGAAGTACTTTCAGGGGCTGGCGAAATTGAGCAGAAAGGCGCCAGAGACTGGAACTTTCAACTCATTTAGTGGTTGGGTTAACAACGCCAATGGCAACTAAACCACACGGGAAGATCTCTCAGCAAGATGTCATTGACTGTTTCATAGTGGGGCAACATACAAATCTATTAGGATTGGCCTGGTTCGGAATTTGGGAATTATGTGGGTGGACGCAACTGTCTGGGGAGTTCTCTTAGATACTATACTATTGGTAGTAGATCGTTTAGGTGCATATGCCCACTTTGGGAGGTGGCTACATTCTGCTTTGATTGTGGCTGGGGCAGGGTGGCGAGGTAATTATAGGCTTCCATTTGGTTAGTTAAAATTGGGAGGGGTTACTTGGGGAATTTTATGGAAGAAGGCTAGGCACCAATTATGCGAAAAGTGGGAGGGGAATTCTGTGGGGATCATGGAGAAACTGATAGTATGGTGAGGAAATGACTGGCCTCTCTAATGCTTAATATTTCAATGTAATTGATTTCATTCCGCTGTAATTCCATTTCTACTTCAATTCATTTTGTCTTTACATTTAGTAAACTATATCTATATAATTATACTGAATTACTAGCCCATATCTGTACCTCTTTATAGTTTATATGCAGTTTTTATTCCAGCAAATTTATCAAACAGAGTTCTATCAGTCACTTGACTATATTTTGATATTCATTAGTAATATGTGACCTTTCTACTGGAGATTATTACTATAAAGTGTTAAAGGAAATATGTATACAGTGATTTATCAGTATATTTTTGGAAGCAACACAAGTTATAGTCATTGATATTCAGCGATAGATGTTAGAGAAATCATAATAGATACACACAAGAGAAGAAATTAAAATCCAATGCCCAGTACTTACAAAAGATGTAGAATTATTTGTGACTCGATAATGAATTTAGTAATAACTTAGCTCATAATTGATGGATGAAGCACGATAAATGTTTTTTCTCAAGACTGTTTCCCTAATTGGATACTTAATCAAGTGCAAGACGGTGTTGATAGCCAATGTCCAGGATTCTACAGCCGCTAGACCACTGCTAAGGGTGCACATATAATAGCAAGTTCAGACAACCTTTCTTAAGCATCTAACTAGTTCTAAAAATGTCACATGTAGAAGAACACTCAAGAGAAGAAAGTACTCATTTGAGTTATATGTTTATCTTACAAATGAAGGCTTTACATAGCTTTTATGAAAGTCAAGCACATAAATTCTTGAATAATAAATGCAAAATTCATGAATTTTACATTTAAGTGAAACTTTAATATGGATATTCATGAACATAATCTAATCATGCCTTCGAAATTTCTACATGTTAAATTAACATAGAACTCAGAAGACAAACTTTGAATTGTACAATATATATTTAAATATCTAACTAATGTGAGTTAGTTTTTATTTCTATTTTAGTATTAGCTATATGCAACTCATTTCATGCTTCAATATCCATTCAGTTCAATAAAAATTCTTTCCAACGATGATTAGTTTGGTGAGGCTACTGAGAATGCATGTTCTGAAATTCTTGTCATCTGCGCCAATCTTTGATGAGGATGACGAGAATTAATGATCGTAGTCTTTTACCAATTTTTTAACAATTTTTTTCAACGTTGATTAGTTTGGTTAGATTGACAAGAATGCATGTTTTATGGTTCTTGAATTTTAGACAAACATTAAAAAAGATGATGATTGGTCTTTTTGTTTTTGTTAGTTACGTTTTTTCTACCTTTTCCACTGGGTTTGTAGTGATTTCTGCTGTTAATCAATTAAATGTATTGAGCGCTTAGCATTTGACGCATCTATTGCCATTGTAACTTGTAATTGACGCCCGTATATTATTCTAGGGAAGGAAGTTGGCTGTAGAAATTTTCTACAAGAAATTGACTTATAATTGTGTAGCATATATTATTTTTTGTTGAAATAATGTGAAATATTCATCACACATTAACGTAGGATGCAACAAACAAGAACAATGTTGAGGAAAGAAGGGGAGAGAGAAGATGAGTTAGAATTTAGGACAAGAAGATTGTTATTTATTTCATATATCAAATTCTATCTATTACAATGAATAAACCCGCTCTATATAGAGTTTAAGCAATCCTAAATGAGAAAGAAACTAAATAAACCCTAACTTTGTTAAACTAGAAAACCTATTAAACAATAACCTAATTTTTTCAAACTAGAAAACTATAATAAACTAATATAATTAACTATATTTTATTCCCATTGTTTCTCAACGGTTGAGAGAATTCGATGCCGATGAGATAGATTAAAAATTTATACTCCAAATAGGTCGATCTTTTGTCTTGACCAAGTGTCAATATTGAACTCTTGATGTCAACATATTCAAAGTGTATCTATCACAATGAATAAACCCTCTTTATGTGTCTAAACAATCAAATTTGATAAAGAAGCAAAGGAAATGAAAGCTTTTAGTTGAATTGTTCCTTATTGGGAACATTAGAGCCATGATATTGCAATTATCTATTTTACATGCCCATCTATAGTGCTAGTGTCTCGTGCTCCTTGTGTTTCTATGGAATCAATTGATATGTCATAGGAAACGAATACACTACCTTTCGATTAGGAGCTCTTTTATATTTGATATGGAAGAAAGATTGACCCCTTGGATAATATGTTGTGGTCTATTTATCTAGAGTCAAGTTTTTCCTTGCTGGGGAGAATAATGGAGATCATAATAAATATTTTGCAAAAAACTTGCCAAGGTTGTATGCTTAATGTAGAAAAGCAATTAAGGTTTAATTTTAAAGATTTCCCA
Source organism: Olea europaea var. sylvestris (assembly GCF_002742605.1). Classification (NCBI taxonomy): domain Eukaryota; kingdom Viridiplantae; phylum Streptophyta; class Magnoliopsida; order Lamiales; family Oleaceae; genus Olea; species Olea europaea. The sequence continues at coordinate 32,687 of NW_019244771.1, read as the reverse complement.
ATATTTTGCTATGTTTCTATAGTTATTTCTTCTTAAATTAGTCTAGGTTGGACCTTTGTAAAGAAATGTAATTTTTTTATTACTTTCACACTTTGATTTTGAATAAAAATATTATTTCTTTCTCATTTTCTTGATCCTCTCTCTTTATCCCTCTTCTCTCTCCTTTTTTGTACTCCTTTCTAGTTCTTTAAAATTAGGTGATTATTGATTCTTTGTCAAGTGCGTCAGATGTCATAAACTTAACATATTTGTTAGGGTCCATCACATGTAGTGGGGACAAAGCTTGGTGAACGTTCAAACTCATTAAAGAAATGCATTTTGGTATTTATTCCAACACTCAAGAGACTAATGTGTAAGTTCAAATTTTGGTATTATCCAAACTTGAGGGACTGACATAGCAAATATAATTAAAATTGATTCAATCCCTATTTGTTTCATATTCGGCGGTCGGTGAGCAAAAATAGAGAGATCAAAAGGAAAACAGAGAAGAAAAGGCAGCTTAGCAGATTTTGATCATATGGCTATATCTTTACGATCCAAAAGTCTGATCGTTGTGAAATTTGGATAGCAAGTGCACAACTCATTGGGCTTCAAATCTGTATGGTTAAGATCAAGATCCGACAACTCATCTGTGATATATCACTACCGGAACAGCGACATTGTTGGTGAGATGTTTCCTTCCTGTTGGATTTGGGTTTTATTCCAAGATCATGTATATATTATTCTTTTATTTCTCACATAAGTTTGGTGTTTGCTCTCAAAAATTTGCATAACTAGTTAGAGTTTAGAGTGAGTGTTTTGTTCTTGAATACGGTAGTTATTAAATGTTTTCATAGATTTGTTGCAAGTCGAAAAAATAAAGCGAGAAATTAAATACTATCTTCCCCTTTATCCTTGTTTCTTGGCCTTTGCATATCCAGGATACAAATGGGTTAAGGTTTTTCTTTTTCTCTGTAATAGAATATCCATTTACATTTAATTTATTATAATTCTTTATTTGTGTCAACAAGGCCCTGTTTTATATGATTTTGGTGATGAAAGGGAAGGAAAATATTCAAGAAAACCAATGTTTTTTAATACAAGGGGATAAACACAAGTAGGGAAAAATGAAAACCCTAACCTCGGATGAAAGTTTCAAATTAATGTATCGTTTCCATTTCGTCCTTGTTTTTGTAAATGAGTATATTTGCTTCTTAGTTATAGCAAATACATCTGTGTTTTTCTTTAGTTTCTTATCGATATATGCTTTTATTCTATGCTGTAAAATAACAGTGTTATTCTATAGTTGCCAATATTTCTATTTTCTGTTGCTTCTTCAGATTTCACCTAATAATGGGCTTAACGACACGTAGAAGTTCGAGAGCGTCCATAATGGATTTACCGGAGCTCATCATTTTAGAAATTCTACTACATCTGTCCATTAAAGGGATTGTAATGTGCAAGTGTGTGTGCAAAACTTGGCAACGTCTAATTTCTAACCCTCACTTTGCCAAGCATCACTTTGCTCATTCAAAAGTTGGCATTCTAATCCGACCCTCGGACGTTGGACGAATTTCAAGAATAATTTACTTTATGGAGCCATCTGTAATCAATGTGATTGAAGCTGGGCAGCAAGTAAACTTGAAGCTTGATACCAAATTGAAGAGTCCTTTGCTTAATGTTGATGCTCATGCGATTGCTTTCAACGAGGGGAATACTAAGAGGAAGCGAACTATTAACCTAGACACCAAGAATCACAAGGTCATTATAGTGAATTCGTGTAACGGCTTCCTTTGTTTGTTTGAGCGCTCCCATAATAACCCAACCGTTGTTTGCAATCCGGTCAAATAAATATCTGACAGACGGCAGTGGGCGCCGCTACAGCGACAGCACAGCGCTGTTGCTAACAGCGCGCGGCGCTGCTGCACACGTAGCATCACGGGGAGCGCTACATATGGCGTCGGCCTCTTCTCTGCCACAAGGCACCTGCTCCAACATGAGCTGGTGTCGTTACTCCGGGCGGCACTGGAGTGCGCCACCACCAAGAACAGAAGGTATATATATATATATATATATATATATATATATATATATATATATATATATATATATATATATAGGTTTCAATTTCTATGAGTTTTGGGGATGGGGGCCTCACGTGTAAATTGGACAACTTGAGGCCTTACTTGCATTTAGGGTTAGAGTTATAAAATTCAGGTTTCGGTCCTTAACATTTTAAAGTACATTCAATTTGGGCTTTTACGCTTTGGATTTAATAATTCAGTTCCTAAGGTTTAAGAATTAATTAATTCGGGCCATTAAAGTTCTGAATTTTATAATTAAAGCCCTCAAACTTTAATTATTAATTCAAATTGGCCCCCAAGTTTATAATTAATTCAAATCGACCTCCAAAGTTTCAAATTTTCAAAATTTGATCCCTAAAGTTTTGAATTGATCAATTTAAGGCCCTTAAAGTTTTAAATTTGTTCTAATTGATCCTCCAGAGTTTTGAATTAATTAATTATGGTCCCTAAAGTTTCAAGTTTATAATTTCAACCCCTAAAGTTTGGAATTAATTAATTTTGCCCCCCTAAAGTTTTGAATTATTAATCCTAAGGCCCCTAAAGTTTAAAACTAAACAAAATATGTAAAATTGGTGATTATCTTTCTCAAATTTTGGTACTAAGGACTCTTTTAAGATATGTAATATTCGAAAGTTGGTTAATTGGAGCAACATGTTGGCAAAGCAACCTCTCTTATGGAAATTAACTAACTTAGAATATTAAAAGATGTTTTTGCATGTGTTATTCATAAGAATATTAGTCGGCCCAAAGGAAGGTCAATATTTAGCCGAATACACATGCATCTGTGGTGATAAACGTGTGACGATTATTTGATTTAATGTGTTCAATAAATCGGTCCAAAGAATGGTTTGTTGATTGATACATTGTTTTACCGTCAATGTTTGATCACTATGCCAAGAGTAACGCTTACAAGTCAATATCTCTATCCAAAGACTAGATATTGATGTTGTGCTTGGTATCTTGTGATGGGTCCCACCACTATTTGAAATTATTATTATTTGCATATTAAAGATATTCATGTGAGCTATTCATAATAATCGTTCTCTAATTCAGTTTCAAGTTTTGGTGCTAATATCTCTGCTAGCATCAATTCAATTCCAATGTTACATGGCACAAACATCAGGGCATGGCAAGAGAACGTGATGATTGTTCTCGGAGTCATAAACCTAGACCTCGTTTTACGGGTCGATCAATCCGCTGCACTTACTCATAAGAGTACCTCTGATGATATGATGGAGATGAAAAAATGAGAACGATCGAACCGCATAAGCTTAATGGTCATGAAGTGTGCTATTCCAGAAGCATTCCAGGGCACTATGTTCGATAAGGTGATTATGGCTAAGGGTTTCCTTGAGGATATTGAGAAGAGGTTTGTCAAGAATGAAAAGGCTGAAATAAGTACACTTTTGACGAACCTTGTCTCTATGAGGTATAAAGAGAAAGGAAACATTTGGGAGTACATTATGGAAATGTCTTACATTGCTTCAAAACTAAAGGTACTCAAGTTGGATTTATCTGAAGACTTGTTGGTGCACTTGGTTCTGATATCTCTTCCGGCACAATTCAGTTAATTCAAGGTGAGCTACAATTTTCAAAAGGACTCATGGTCCCTCAATGACCTCATCTCACACTGTATCCAAAAAGAGGAAAGATTGAAGTATGAGAAGACAGAAAGTGCTCATTTAGCCACCACGTCTAAGGACAAAAGGAACAAGAAAATGAATATTAAGAAGGAAGCTGCGGGTACAGCACCGCAAAAACAACATAAGGAACCAACTGAAGGTGGCTGTTTCTTCTGTCGAGCTGCAGGTCATAAGAAGAAGAATTGCACCAATTACCATGCATGGCATGTAAAGAAAGGTATTATTTTTCATCTAGTTTGTTTTGAGGTTAATTTAACTTCGGTACCTAGACATACATGGTAGATAGATTCTGGTGCAACAACTCACATCAGTATGTTTATGTAGGGTTGCCTGAGTTGTCGAAAAACAAGTGATGGTAAAAGATACATCTATGTTGGCGACGACAAAAAGATGGAAGTAGAGGCAATAGGAAAATTTGGATTATTGTTAAAAATTGGATTTTATTTGGATCTTGTTGAGACATTTATTGTATCGTCTTTTAGACAAAATTTGATTTCTATTTCTGTTTGGACAAATTTGGTTATTCTTGTTCATTTGGAAATCGAAAATTTAGTTTGTTTCATGATTTAAAATTGGTTGGTTTCGGTTCTTTATCAGGTTACGATAATCTTTATTCAATTGATATAACTGCTTCTTTTAATGAATCCCCGCATGTAAGTACTCGAAGTGTAAAGCGAAAATTAACCAGCGAGAATTCAGCCTCGTTGTGGCACAAAAGATTAGGTCACATCTCCAAAAGGAGAATTGAGAGACTTGTGTCTGATGAGATTCTCGACCCTCTTGACTTTACAGATTATGATTTGTATGTCAACTGTGTAAAGGGAAAACAACCCAATAAAAGGAGATTTCAAGCTAATAAGACTTCGGACGTCTTAGAACTTATACATATAGATATTTGTGGGTCATTCCCTACGGGTTCTTGAAATGGTCAACAATATTTTATAACGTTCATAGACGACTTTTCAAGATATGGCTACATATATCTCATTCATGAAAAATCACAGTCACTAAATGTGTTCAAAAACTATAAAGCTGAAGTTGAGAACCAATTCGGCAAAAGGATTAAAAGCATCAAATCTAATCGTGGGGGTGAATACTATGGTAGATATGACGATTCAAGTGAACAACGTCCAGGACCATTTGCTAAATTCCTAGAAGAATGCGGTATCGTCCCACAGTGTACTATGTCGGGTTTGTCCACTATGAATGTTGTTGCTGAGAGACGAAAAAGAACGCTTAAGGACATGGTGAGGAGTATGATTAGTCATTCTACCTTACCAGAATCTCTTTAGGGTGAAGCATTAAAGACTGCAACTTGTATACTCAACAGAGTTCCAACTAAGGCCACTGATAAAACCCCATATGAGCTTTAGACGGGTAAAAAGCCTAGTTTGAAGCATATACATATTTAGGGGTGTCTAGCTGAGGCAAGGCCTTATAAGCTAAATGAAAATAAATTGGATGCAAGGACCATCAGCTGCTACTTTATTGGATATTCTGAAAGGTCTAGGGGTTACAAGTTTTATGATTTCACAATTAAGGCGATTTTCGAGACAGGAAATGCTCGGTTCTTTGAGGATGTTGAGTTTGCAGGGGAAGAAAGTGTTACAGGCTTTGTCTTTGAGGAGAAATATGTTGAAATTCCTCCAATTGCCATTGATAATGATTAGATTTCTATCCCTGACATTGTTCAAGAAGCAACTTCGGATCAAGACAATGTCATACCTCCCTCGCAAGATCAACAAATTGTTCTAGAAGAACAAACTCTACAGCCTCAAGAACCAATGCCATTAAGAAGATCCACTAGAGAGAGGAGAAGTGCAGTTTCGGATGATTACATCGTATTTATCCAAGAACATGAAATTGACGTTGGAATGGTGGATGATGATCCGATCAACTTCCGTCAAGCTATGGAAAGTTCTAACTCTCAAAAGTGGCTCGATGCCATGAATGAAGAGATAAAGTCCATGAACGACAATAACGTATGAGACCTTGTTCCACTGAAGGTGCGAAACCCATTAGTTGCAAACGGATATTTAAGACCAAGAAGGATTCAAAGGGTGATGTAGAAAGGTATAAGACTCGTCTTGTCGTAAATGGCTTTACACAGAAAGAAGGCATCGATTATAAAGAGACTTTCTCTCCGATTTTTTCGAAAGACTCTTTTAGGACTATAATAGCATTGGTAGCATATTTCAATCTTGAGCTACATCAAATGGATGTTAAAACGGTGTTACTCAATGGTGAAATTGATGAAACAATTTATATGGTACAGCCAGAAAACTTTGTATCAAACGATGTAAAGCAATTGGTTTGTAAATTAAAGAAATCTAGCTATGGACTCAAACAGGCGTCTCGTCAATGGTATTACAAGTTTCATCAAGTGATCATCTCATTTGGTTTTGAGTTGAATTTGGTCGATGATTGTATATACCACAAGTTCAGTGGGAGCAAGTATATTTTTCTGGTTTTATATGTCGATGATATATTGCTTGCCAGCAACGATATAGGTTTATTGCACGAAACCAAGAGATTTCTAGTAAAGAATTTTGAGATGAAAGATCTTGGTGATGCCTCTTTTGTATTGGGAACTCAGATACACCGAGATTGTTCTCGGAGTATTCTTGGATTATCACAAAAGAGATATATCGAAAAGGTACTTAAAAGATATGACATGCAAGATTGTAAACCAGGTAACACCTTTGTGGCTAAAGGAGACAAGTTTAGCTTTAAGTCAGTGTCCTAAAAATGACTTGAAAATTAAAGAAATGCAGAAGATTCCTTATTCCTCATCTACAGGGAGTCTAATGTATGCTCAGGTTTGTATGTGTCCGGATATAGCGTACATTGTTGGGATGCTAGGGAGATATTTAAATAACCCGATAATGGATCATTGGAAAGCAGCCAAATGGGTCATGCGATCTTTATGGAGAACAAAGGACTACATGCTAACATACAGGAGATCGGATCAGTTGGAGATCTTCAGTTATTCTGATTCCAATTTCGCGGGATGCCAAGATAGTAGGAGATCCACTTCAGGTTATATTTACCAGCTTGCTAGAGGTGCTATTTCCTGGAAGAGTGCTAAGCAGACACTCATAGCTACTTCCACCATGGCAGCGGAATTTATAGCATGTTATGAGGCATCAAATCATGAAATATGGCTGCATAATTTTGTCACTAGGCTGCGCATTGTGGACAATATAGAAAGACCGCTCAAGATATTTTGTGACAATAAATCAGCAGTGCTGTATTCCAAAAACAACATAAGCTTAACAAAGTCAAAACATATAGAGATCAAGTTTCTGACTGTTAAAAAAAGAGTTCATAGTGGATAGGTATCAATAGAACACATTGGGACAAACTCCATGGTTGCGGATCCGCTTACTAAGGTATTGATACCAATTGTCTTTCATGAGCACACTGCTCATATGGGTGTAATGTCTCTTGAGGATATCTAATTTCAGTGGGAGTTTGTATTTTGCTTTAGACACATGTATTGTCATTTTGAATACGGCTTAAGGTTAAAGTTATTTTCGGTTATAAAGTTATTTGGTTTATTATCTCTGAACTTATTTAAAATGATCTCACTAAGGTATTAAAGTAAACCAGTTGAAAATAAGCATGTTACAGATCACATCACGTGTAATTTTCATGCTATACATCCATGCTTGATCTATGTCATTCGGTTGTATCGATATACGTGACCATTGATGGGTTTAGCTACATGAAAGTAGTGAAAGCCATTTTATCCTATGTTGATATGATTGATGGACGGGATTGTTTGAGGATGTATTCAATAACGATAGCAAAATTTTGAGTACTCGTAAGGTTATATTTAATGCACAATTATAAGGTGACACATATAGTCCAAGTGGGAGATTGTAAGGAATTTTTAAACGATCGTGTGGACTTATATGTGTAAATTATTGTGTATTAATTAAAGGCTATCAAATTCAGTTGAGCCCAATTAAAGTGATCTAATAAGGCTTTGTTTTAGGTTTTAATGTATCCAATTAAAGTGTGGATATATATATGTGTAGAGATTGGGTCCAAATCCTAATTTTATGATGGGCCGAATTAGGTCAAAGTGCGTCGCTATATAAATACAGTTATGGTCCCCAGATCACACATACGTATTATTCATTCTCTTCTGCATCCCATCACAGATAAAAAAAGGAGACTGCGTGTAGATTTGGAAGACAAAACCGCGAAATTAATTATAGCAAATAACCATGTTTGATTCAGGTATGCTTTCACTATAATTCTTGAATTTCTCGATGATTTAATATGAAAGATCCGGTGGTTTAAGATAATAAATTATCCTACAGTATTATCATTTGAGTTTAGCCACGAGCACTTCAAATCAGTTCCCTACCTCCAATCAGTTGTCAGGGTAGAATATGCATGGGAATAATTGGAATTTGTATATGTTTGTATGCTACTTCGGGTGGTGATTTGATTGACATTTGGATAATTAAGAGTTGCATTGACAAATATCTTGGTCAAAGTTGATCTCTAACCATAATCCAACATAGGAGAGGTGGAGTTCTTGCTATTTCCAGTGGATAAGCTTCTGCCAGAAATTTTTTACATTCCATAAGAACAAGATAATATATTATCCCCTTTACTTTAAAAGAGAGGATCCAACATTTACTGTTCAACCTGAGGCAGCGGTTTCACACTTAACTAGTTTTGTACTGCAGCTGAACTCATTATGCACTATTCATCACAAATTTTTTTTCTGAAAATAATAATGAAATATGACAGTTCTGTCTTTATTGACTTTATAGAACCATTTGCTGATGGTTACTATAGCTTCACTTAAAAAATATCCTTTCACTTCGTTAGATGTCTTAGCTTTCAAAAATGAAATTAATGAGATCACTTTATTGCCTCCATTGTTGACTTACACAAATGAGTTACTGTAGCTTTCCCTTCCAAAAAAAAATCTTCTCGTGTATCATGAGAGTGAGACAAAAATTATGGCAGCGAATTGTAGGAATTTTTTATCATGTCAGTTATTATTCATTCAGGAAGCATTTCGTTATTGCCCATTTGACCCTTACATGCATATTGATGAGCCATTCACTCCTAACCGGATACAACAATTTTTTTCCTTGGATAATTGATCTTGTGTTTTATACCACATAATATTTTTATTATAAAAATTATCACGAAAAAATAATAAACATTAATAAATAATTGATTTTTTTTTATAGAAGAAAGACGAGTTATACATATTTTTTTCTTGAAATAAGTTTCAAGAGAATATAGAAGATTTATAGTAGATTTTTATAAAAAAAATAAAAAATAAATCACTTAGTGAAAAAAAAGACAAAAAAAATAATAATAGAGCAACTCCGCGCATCACGAAGCAAATGCTCCGTGATGCACGGAGCAAAATTGCTCCTGGCATCCCATACACGTTTGATGTACGTTTAACTATTTTCGATATTCATTTAGATCATTCAATGTATTTAAGATATAGTTCTCGAAATGAGTTTCGAGAGAATATAGAAGGTTTATAGTAGATTTTTATTAAAAAAAAGAAAAAATAAATCACTTAGTGAAAAAAATTGACAAAAAAAAAATAATAATAGAGCAACTACGCGCATCACGAAGCAAATGCTCCGTGCATCATGGAGCAAATGCTAATGCTCCGTAATGCCCGGAGTTGCTTCGTTAGGCAATTTTTTTTTAATTATTTATATAGATGACGTTCAGTGTCAAATTTTATTTTTTTATTAGGTGATTTATTTATTTATTCATTTTTTTATAAAAATCTATCAAAAATCTTTATAAATATTCTATATTATCTCGAAGTTTATTTCGAGAACCATATAATAGATATATCGAATGATTTAAATGAATATCAAAGATAGTTAAACGTACATCAAGCGTATGTTAAAAAATACGAATAACTTGTCCTTTTTTTTAAAAAAAAATTAATTATTTTATTAATGTTTATTATTTTTTCGCGACAATTTTATCAATATAATTTCCTTTTTTGCTTGATGATTGATATATTTTTTATACAAATCTATTGTACCCTTATATAATGTGACACGAAGTATATTAAATCATGTATATTGTTTATTTCCTAAAAGTAGTTGTGATAAATCAAAGTAAAATTAGTCACTTATATGTAAAATAACCACTCAAATTAAAATAATGTTTGATTTATGAGCTCCAATAATTTGGTTTTTAATCTATGCATCAAGGGAACATTTATTCTATCCCCAGAAAATACATTTCAATATCCAATCGATTTAATGATTTTTTTTATTTACGTATAATATTATTTTATGAAAGATTCTGCAATTGAAAATAAAAGAGAGAAAAATGAGAAAAAAAATTAATGGAAATCTTACTATTGACTTCTAAAAATGTAATTCTTCTAAGGTAAAAATTTTAAAAATATTTCGTAAGCGGCTAAAATTATCATTCTAAGCCTTCGTTGTTGATTTCCACTATTTTATTGGATTTATTGATTTTATGTAAGTTCATTACTATAGCTGCTCAACAATTTTTGTGACGGCCAAAAATGTCAGTCACATTAATGAAATTTTGAGAACTACATCATAAATATATCGAATGATCTAAATGGATGTTGAAAAGAATTAAACGTAAATCAAACGTGTGTGTTAAAAAATGAGTATAACTCATCTTTTTTCTTAAAAAAATTAATTATTTTATTAATATTTATTATTTTTTGCCACAATAATTTTTGACGTCATTTAGAAAATTTTCTACTAAACTTTTAAATTTTTTTAATGTTTATTTTTTTTTCTCGACAATAATTTTTCATGTCATTTAGAAAATTTCCTAATAAACTTTTAATTTTTTTTTATGTTTATTTTTTTTTTCGCGACAATAATTTTTCATGTCATTTAGAAAATTTCCTAATAAACTTTTAAATTTTTTTAATGTCAGACATCATTTAAAAAATTAAGAATTTTGATAACAAGCTAATTTTATAAATTCATCGACGATTATACAGCAATCGAATACCTAAATCTTCTATATTATCTTGAAGCTCATTTCGAAAACTATGTGATAGACACATCGAATGATCTAAATGAATATAAAAAATAGTTAAACGTACATCAAACGTGTGTTTTAAATTTTTTTTTAAATGACGTTAAAAATTATCCTATGATATAGTTCTCGAAATGAATTTCGAGATTTATGGTAGATTTTTATAAATTAAAAAAGAACTTTAAAAAATCATCCAGTGAAAAAAGAAAAAAATTAACACAAAAAATATATCAATCACCCCATAAAAAAATAAAAAAAATAAAAATTGACACTAGCATCATTATTATAAAAAAATAAAAATAAAAAATAAACCAACTCCGTGCATCACGAAGCATTTCCATTATTGACTTAAACAAGTAATTAACTGTAGCTCTATGTTTATTCCCTATTATTTATTTCTATTATCTATTATCCCTACTACAATAAAATAAAAGAGGCAATATGCCAATTACTGTTCATTCAGATCGTATTTTGCAAACAACTTATCGTATTTACACCTTACCATATATGTGGCCTACCGTATTTGTAACTTACCGTATTTGCAATCTACCGTATTTGCAAACAACTTACCGTATTTTCACCTTACCATATATGTTGTCTACCGTATTTGCAACTTACCGTATTTGCAGCATATTGTATTTGCAAACAACTTACCATATTTTCACCTTACCGCAAATGCTGCTTACCATATTTGCAACTTACCGTATATGTTGCATACTGTATTTGCAGCTTATTGTATTTTTATATACCGATTTTTGTACTTACAAATACCGAGAATGCAGAACACCGTACATTCACTTACAAACTGAATTTAAAAAAAATCAGATTTTTATTTTTTCAAAATAAGCATAAAATAAATATTAAATATATATGAAGCACAAAATATAAATACATATGAATATGGTGCTCAATTTTCAAGTTTTCAATATTAAATTACACAAAATTTAGAAATATAATCTTCACATTCAACTCAATCATATCAACACTATAAAAGAATACAAACAAAATAATATGTATAATTTTGTATATTTCTTATTCAAATATGAAATATACAAGTATATTTTTTCTAGATGACACAATACTGTTATGCAATTGTAAAAATAATTTATAATTATTTCTTATATCATGGAAATATTTCTAGATATTTCTTTAAAAACTTTTCAAAAAACTAAAATTCATACACTAATAAAAATACAATAAATGCAAAATTTATGCAATGCACGTGACAATCACTATGCGGAAAGTTTTTTTTTATTGTTGCGAAAAAATAATAAATATTAATAAAATAATTGATTTTTTTTAAAAAAAGACGAGTTATACATATTTTTTAACACACTCGTTTGATATACGTTTAATTATTTTCGATATTCATTTAGATCATTCGATATGTCTATGATTTAGTTCTCGAAATGAATTTCGAGAGAATACAAAAGATTTATGGTAGATTTTTATAAAAAAAAATTAAAAAAAATCATCCAGTGAAAAGAAAAAAAATTTTGACACAAAAAAAAAATATATCAATTACTCCAAGAAAAAAAATTAAAAAATAAAAATTGACACTTACATCATTATTATAAAATAAATAAATAAATAAAAAAACCAACTCTGTGCATCAAGGAGCATTGTCTCCTGGCATCCAGGAGCATGCTCCTGGATGCTAAGAGACAATTATACTGATTTTTTTTTAAATTTTATTTTATTTTTTTGTTTTTTTTATGCAAATCTATTTTATCCTCATATAATGTGACACAGAATATATTAAATCATGTATATTGTTTATTTTCTAAAAGTAGTTGCGATAAATCAAAGTAAAACTTAACACAATGTTGAAAAAAATTAATACTCAGTCAAAAAGATGTTGATTTATTTATTTGACGATATTGAATATTTTAAATGTATATAAATTTTGAAGGATTAAATTCAAATATATCAAAATTGGGTGATTAAATAAACATCTCAACTCCATTTAAGTGACAAAATATTATACTGTGGCTCAGCTTATGTTTGAATCAATTAAATTTTTTTCTCATTTTCTCTCTCTTATATTTTCATTCGTAGAATCTTCCATAAAATAATATTATACGTAAATAAAAAAATTCATTAAATCAATTGGATATTGAACAATAAAAAAAGATTCGACTAATTACACGATTTAATTATATTGAATATAGTTATCATCAAATAAGTCCTTTATATGTAAAATAACCACTCAAACTAAAATGTTTCATTTTTGAGCTCCAATAATTTTGGTTTTTAATCCATGCATCAAGGGAACATTTATCCTATCCCAAAAAATACATTTCAATTAAACACTGAAAATTTACGACAGCTTTTTTGTATTTCGTGCACATTCACCTGCCTTAACATACACAAACAAGTGTTTTCCCCGAATCTTTCTATTCTCTAGATTGCCAACACAAAATTGAGGCCAACTAATTTTTCATCTTAATATTTTAACATCAGAAAATTTTTTATATATAAAAGAAATTCGATTGTTTTTAGAAATTTTTTTCTTATTGTTACTTTTTCCTCTCAATCAATTAATTTTTAAATAATCTAATAAAATTTTTGACGTCATTTAGAAAATTCCTAATAAACTTTTATTTTTTTTAATGTCAAAATTGTGTTATATATGAAGATTACATTTTTATTTATCATTTTAAACAATTAATCAAATTTGTAGATTTATTGAGAAAACTAAATAGATATTTTGACACGTTAATTACTTAATATTATCTAAAAAATGACATAACCCATGCATTGCACGGGCGGAAAACTAGTGGTCCTAAAAGAGTAGAACTGAAGACTCTCATCCTTCATATGATGAGATTTATGTTCAAATCAGTTGTGCATACTTTGAGTTTTTTCTCCTTCAAGGATGTGATTGGAGCTAATACCAAATCAATGTAAGAACATCTTCTTCTCAGCATTACTTAATTTACATCCTTGTAAGGGATTAAAAAACAGGATTCTCATTTTCGTTGGGTTGTTGGTGAATCAGAATCATCCATATGTTGGAAAAATCCCCATGTCTTTAATTTGATAAAATGAACAGCACATTAACTAAGTCGTGCCAATTTTATTGGAAAATTGGATAATCCCAATATTACGTAATTTTATTTTCTTGTCATAAGTATACATTGGCACAGTTTCATAACTTTATATAATTGTATCAATCAAGTCGTCATCTCAAATATACTTCTTCAAGTGAAAAGCTTATTACTTCATCATTTTCATGATGATAAACTTTTGAAAATATAGTTTTCTTACGATCGACAATTCTAGAAAATTGAGTTGACCAGATTACAATTGCTACAAATGGGAGTAGTGAGGTGTTTAACTACGTAAAATAAAATGTAAATCACCATCCATATTTTTCTTTTTCCCATTTTATTTACATAGTTAGAAGTATAACCATTTTACGAGCAAGTAGTCGATCAGAGCTTACCCGTGCTATATGTTGATGTACATTTTTTTTATTCTTTCCCCTAGCCGTTGTGATGGAAAATGAAGATAAGAATAAATATAGAATTTTGATATGATTTTAAAAGTAGAGTTTGATTCAAATTATGTTTGTTTCGATTATATTAAATTAGTCTTAATATTTTGATAAAGGTTATATTTTTTTGGAAGTTAATTCATTTTAACTTCTTTGCCCTATATGAAAAGGGCATATTTTTAGAATTTGATATTTGATAAAAAATGATATATTGTCCTTCTAATTTCTTTTTTTTTTTCCTTCCAGTGTTTCTCTTTCTTCTTTATCTATCTCTTTTATTCTCGCTCTTGCTCTTGTTTGTTGTACCCTAGGTTACACGATTTCTACGGAGTTAGAGAAAGATGTAAACTAGTTTTTTTTGCTAGTGTACTCTATAAGGTGCACCTATTTTCCAAATTTAGCAAGTATATCTTAACAAACATACGGCCAAAGTCATATATTCCAAACGATGATGACTGATGAGTACATGAAACTAGGAAATGAAGATGTAACGAATTTATCATAAAGTATTAAAACAAGCATTCAACTTTGGCACAACTTTAGGACACCTGCACAAGATTCATAAATCTATTTATTTTTTGATATCATCATATGATTTTCATAAATCTCAAGCGTTGAAATAGATCAACTTGATTAAAAGTTATAAGTGATGCCAAGCCTATTTCTATGAGGAAGATAAGATGGACGTATTAATGTTGTTCGTCCAATGGTTTGAAGAATTGGCTTAGGTACTGGTGAAGTTTTGTCTTGAGGTTTAGCCTGTTTAAAATCTAGATTTAAATTTAAATTAAAATCAACAATTAATTTTACCATATATTTCATGAAATGCACAACTTTTCAATCACGCTTTCATCAACTTTTATTAGAATCTATAAAAAAATCTGATCTTAATTAGTTATTTGAACGATTATATAAAGTGGTTGGTCTACGTACTGAGGATGGTGATTTGAACAAATGGAGATGTGCTTTTAGTTTCTCGTTGAACATTTTCTCGTTGAACATTCTCTATACTGAAATCTTCTTCAGCCTTTATTATTATGTTTGGTATCTTCTAAAAATAATTGTGTACATACATTACCAGTGATAGAATATTAACTTAACTTTAATTGATTATAATTCCTTATTTGGCCTCCAAATTCTTTTTCCCACAAGGATACTCTTGCACATACTGTGCACGACCATGCACGCATGCCCTCATTGTCGTATTAATATACTTCATTCGACCAATAAGTCATTCGTGTATACCTCGGCATCCTTGTCCCCTTCTACAATAGGGACTAGAATGTCAAGAAATTGAATTATTAGGGAAAAAGGTCTAAAATAGATTAACAAAAAAATCGCGATGAACCAATGATACGATGCAAAAATTTGAGATGGCACCAAATGTTTTTTCTTATTTCCCTTCTCGATTTTGAAATAGTGCAGCTCATTTAATCTCTCTCAATAAACTCCAAGTTTTTCAATCTAACAGATATACCTTTGTGCGGTCCAAGGTCCGTGAAATTTGGATAGCAAGTGCACAACACATTGGGCTTTAAATCTGCATGGTTAATATCAATATCCGACAGCTCATTGGTGTAATATTGATACTGCAGGAACAACGACATTGTCGATGAGATTTTTCATTCTTGTAGGATTTGAGTAATATTTTAGGATCATGTATTTTGATATTATGCTTTTATTTCTCACATCAGTTTGGTGTTTCCTTCCGTAAATTTGCACAATTCGTTGGAGTTTAAACTTGGTGTTGTAATCTCGAGTATGGTAGTTATTAAATATATTCACAGAATTTGGTGCGAATCAGAAAATTTAAATAAGAAATGATATATGTAGACTATAGCGTTTTTCTTGGCCTTTGCATTTCCAGTAATCAAATTGATTTGGTGTTTTTTTTTTCCTTCTGTAATAGTATATCAAGTTACTTTTAATTTATTATAATTCTTTTTTATTTTTTATTTTTTTGATGTCTCAAGTGTCCGAGTTTCGCCTTACTAATCATGAGGAGTGGCGGCCTTCCTCTCTGGTTCGCCATTTATTATAAATCTTTTGTGGATGAAAAGTAGGCCGTGAGGAAAACTTTATTCCTCACTCATTCATTTGCACCGTATATTATTTGGAATCATTCTCAAGGCCCAGTTCTTTTATATCATTTTGGTGATGAGAGCGAAGGAAAATATTCGGGAAAACTTTCATTTTGTTCTTGTTTACAAGGGAAGAAAATACAATGTAAGGAATAGGAAAAATTAACTTAACTGCCGATGAAAGTTTCAAGTTTATGTATCATTTCCATTTCATCCTTCTTTTTTTATAAACAAGTCTATTTGCTTCTTTAGTAATAGCAACATTAATACAGAATAAAGTAACCCTAACTTGGTCCCCATTTAATTTTTTCTCAGAGAAAACACAGAGATTGTAATGTGCAGGTTGTGTGCAAAACTTGGCCCCATCTAATTTCTAGTCTTCACTTTGCCAAGCATCACTTTGCATATTCAGAATCTAGCATTCTAATCCAACCCTCGGATGTTGGGCTGATTTTGAAAGCACTTGAACTTATCCAGCCATCTGTAATCAATTTTTTAAATCTGGGCAGCAATAAAAAGGTCGCTTAATAACAAACTAAAGATTCCTTAGCGCAATGTTGACGCTCAAGTGATTGCTTTATATGAGGTTCTAAGAGGAAGCGAACCATTACACAGATACTGAGAATCACAAGATCATTGTAGTGAATTCGTGTAACAAACTTTTTTCGTTTGTCTGAGACCCCCATAATGGCCCAACTGTTAGGCAATTTGTTGTCAAACGACCCCCCGGGCTATGATGTAACCCCTGTTTTATTATCAATCGGCCTTGGCCATATGATTGATTAGTATATCGACATAATTATCGAGACAACCCAATTCACATTCGTATGGACCGTTCGAAGCAACCTATTGTTAATAGTGTTGCTCACGGTTTGTCCCATTTTCTTGGAAAGCTATGTTATTAATTTGAAGCCCATTATCTTTGAGTCGAGCCTTGTTTGGTCCACTAAATAACCCTAACCTAACTTACCTTGTTTGGATATTTACTTGGCTTATATTCTTGTCTTTCTCTCGGCCTCAAATAGAAGAATGCCCAACCTTTCTTTGTGAGACTCACCTCTCGGTTTTCATCTCTTCTCTATGACCTTTGTGGTTAATTGCTAGTTGGCATATTATTGTACATCATCTTCCCAACCTATAGCAACCGAAAGTGGGGCGCCCTTCGTGGTGGTATTGGAGTTATCTCAATCCTTGGTGGTGTCGACTAAATAGGTGAAACTGAGCCCCGTTTGAACTTGGTGTTTGCTGGAAATTGGCCCTATAACTGGTATCAGAGCCTGAGTCACCTTCTCCGGCCAGAAAACCACCAAAAATAGCGGCGGTTTGCGTGATTTATATAGAGGACCGAACCTGCAATCGCGTTTTCCGGCCAAACCAGTAATTTTTTGGCGAAATTGACCACATACCCGGAACCAGCAGGCTGAGGCACCCCTTCCAGTACGGCGCGTGGTGGCTGCGGCGAACTCCGGCGACGGCGTGTGGGCTTCCGGCGATTCTGGGTGAACTTCCTTCGAATAGTTTGCTCATTTCAATCCCCTGAACGCGCTGATACTGTTTATTTTCTATTTCAGGTTACGCAGAAAAAGTTGGATAATTTTGCCCCTGGTGGATCGACGATTGAAACTGTATATATCTACTGAATTACTTTAGGCAAAGATTGCGGCCCTAAAGCAGTAGATTCGCATCTCTCTCGATTATACGGACTCAGACACGTCCGCTCTGGTAAATTGGCTAAACCCGTTAATTTTTCAGCATTAGCGCGTCACCGTGTGGGGTGACAATAGGTTGGGGGTTGTCATTGCTTGGCAACCATTGCTTGTACTAGAATTAGGGTTACGTGCTCTTGATTGTTTTTTGATTGAGTATTTGTTTTGGGTTAAAATCAGTTTTGTAATTCTTAGTGACCTAATTACTATGAGACTAGTTATCTGCTAGACGTATTTTTGCTGCATTGTTATTTCCGCTGCTTACTTATTCCGTTAGAAATATTGTGACCTTACCCGTTCGAACATTCCCTTGATTTAAGACCGCGAGTCTTACAAAACCCTGGAAATTTAGAACGGTGTATACTGTCTGTGACCCTAGGACTACTGTGTGTGGTTTGACTGTGGTTTGTGCATTTTTGACTATTGTGTAAAGATGACAACTCACAACTTTGATTTGAGAATTTTTAATGGAAAGGGTGACTTTGCTATTTGGCAACAAAAAATGAAGGGCATTCTAGTCCAACAAAGGGTTTCAAAGACCATTGAAGGCAATTTTTCAATTGATTTTTCATAAGAACAAAGAGAAGAAGCTGATGAGCTTGCTTATACCTCAATTATTTTACACTTGTCTAACGCCGTTTTAAGAAAGGTGGGTAAACTGAAAACTATTAAAGAACTTTGGAAAAAATTAGAAGACTTGTATTTGTTTAAGTCTACACTGAATAAACTTTACCTGCTTGAATGTTTTTTCAGTTTCAAAATGGATCATTCAAAGGATCTTGATGACAATTTAGACGTGTTTAACAAATTGGTGCAAGATATAGTTAATTTTGATGAGACTATGTCCGAAACTTATAAAGCTATAATTTTGCTCAATGCAATTCATGATTCCTATAAGGAAGTTAAGAACGCCATTAAGTACGGTAAAGACACGTTAACACCTGAAATTGTCATAGATTCCTTTAGAAGTAAAGAAATAGAAATTAGGGCTGAAAAACATGATCAGAGGAATGGTGAGGTACATATGATGCGAGGTAGAACTCAATTTAGGAAAAATAATTATTATGGATATCAAACTAGTGGTGAGTCAAGTGGTAATGGATGGAAAAATAAGAGCAAAGGTAGGTTTAGATCAAAATCTAGGACTAAGGCGAGAAAATTCTATGGTTGTGGAAACACAGGACATTTTATAAAAGATTGTCATAAGGAGAAGGGTAAGCTAAAGGTTAAGGAGAGAGATGAGGTAAATGCGTTAGCATCTACTGAATACACTGCTGAATTAAATCTACTACTAATTCCCGCATGCATGAGTGAATACTTGACTTTGGTGCATCTTTTCATGTGACGTCTGAAAAGAATTGGTTTTATAAGTTGCATGAATCTAATGTTGGGCATTTTGTACTATGTGATAACTTTGTCTATACTATTGCTGGAATTGGTGACATAAACATAAAATTTGACACAAGTTTTGTGTATACGTTAAAGGACATTAGATATATTCCTGAGTTGTCTAGGAATCTGATTTCAGTAGGGAGATTTGAGAAGGATGACTTTACTTGTAAAATTGGAAATGGTATGCTAAAAATGATCAAGGGTACTTTAGTTTCCATTAAGGGAATTAAGAAAAACTATATATATATTACTACTGGGGAAGTGATTAGAGGTGTGAACCTCTCTATCTCCTCTACCAAGATTGATCACACACACACATGGCATTATATACTTGCTCACGTAGGGGTCAAGGGATTTAAGCTACTTAATGAAAAATGTGCTTTTGGTAATGACTATGTGTCAGATTTGCCATTTTGTGATCATTGTGTGCTTGGTAAGCATCATAAAACTTCTTTCTCCATGAGTGTTAATAGAGCTAAAGGCATGCTCGAATATGTGCACTCTGATCTATTGGGTCCTGCTAGTAATCCCACATCGGGTGGGAATAGTTATTTTCTGTCTATTATCGATGACTACACTAGAAAAGTGTGGGTCTATCTTTTGAAGGATAAATCTGAGACCTTTAATAGTTTTAACAATTGGAAGAGACAAGTGGAAAACCAAACTGGCAAGAAAATCAAATTTTTAAGGATAGATAACGACCTAGAATTCTGCAATAAGGAATTTGATAGTATGTGTAAAGAAAGCGGCATAACTAGACATAAGACCATTCCTTACACTCCTCAACAAAATGGGGTAGTAGAAAGGATGAATAGGACTATAGTTGATAAAGTACGTTGCATGATGATTAGTTCTGGTGTTCCAAAGTCATTTTGGGGTGAGGCTGTTATGACCACTTGTTATTTGATTAATATGACTCCTTCTGCTGCATTGAATGGTGACACTCCACATGAGAGATAGTCGAGTAAACTGAGTGATTACTCGATGCTTAGAATTTTTGGCTGTACAACTTTTTCTCATCAAAGTGAGGGTAAGCTAGACCCTAGAGCTAGGAAGTGTGTCTTTCTAGGATACCCCGAGAGTGTTAAGGGTTATAGGTTATAGGATAGAAGCCAAAAAGGGATTAAGATCATCATAAGTAGAGATGTCACTTTTAACAAAAATGAGATGCCGTGTATTAAAGGGAAAACTGAACCTAAGAGTGAAGCTGAACCAGGTGAAGAGAGAGACCAATTTAAGGTGGAGTTAGGAAAACTCAGTCCACCTACCCCTACTGCTTCAAATGAGGTGGAGACTCAAGCTCAGGAACCTAAGGTGGAGAATAGTAACGAAATAGTGACAGAAGAGCACTATGAGGAAGAAAATCCTTTAGCTAACTATAACTTAGTTAGGGATAGAGAGAAGAGACAAACGAGAGAACCTAGATGGTTCGGTTTTGAATCTGAATTAGCTTTCGCCTATGCTAGTTATGAAGAACTAGCTAATAAAGAGCCAAAGACCTTTGAAGAGGCAATAGGCAGTGATCAATCTAATGAATGACTTAAGGCAATCAAAGAAGAGATGAGTTCTCTAGAAAAGAATCATACTTGGGAGCTAGTACCTAGGTCTAAGAACAAATCAATTGTTGATTGCAAATGTGTCTTTAAGGTTAAGGAAGGTACTAGTAGCTCGAAACCCCTAAGGTGTAAAGTTAGGTTAGTAGCTAAAGGCTATACACAGAAGGAGGGCGTCGATTATAATGAAATTTTCTTATCACTTGCTAAGTACACCACTATTAGGGTTATGCTCGCATTGGTTGCACACTTTGACTGGGAACTTGAACAACTTGACGTAAAAATTGCTTTTTTACATGGTGAGCTTGATGAACAAATTTTCATGAATCAACCAAAAGGTTTTAAGGATAAGTTAAAACCTGATTATGTGTGTTTTCTAAGAAGATCCTTGTATGGGTTAAAACAATCTCCTAGACAGTGGTACAAGAGGTTTGATTCCTTTGTACTCACTATAGGGTTCCAAAGAAGTAAATTTGATCACTGCCTGTATTTTCAACACAATGAGACTGATGATAATTATTTGTTTTTGTTGCTCTATGTGGATGACATGCTTTTGATTGGATCATCCTCTAAGTGGATAAATAACATAAAAACAAAACTAAGGGGTGAATTTGACCTGAAAGACCTAGGTAAGGCTAAGAGAATCCTAGGTATTGAAATCAAAAGAGATAGGTCAAATTCTGTTTTGTTTTTACATCAGTCTCCATACATATCCAAAGTATTGAAGAAATTTAATATGAGTGATTGTAAACCTGTCACGTTGCCTCTTGCTAATCATTTTGTTTTATCGAAGGAACAGTCTCCTTGCAATAAGCGTGAAGTAGAATACATAAGTAAAGTGCCTTACTCTAATGTGATTGGTTCCATAATGTATTTGATGGTTTGCACTAGACCGAATTTAGATTTTGCTGTTAGTACTCTCAGTAGATATATGGCTAATCCGGGCCCTGAACATTGGGAAGCGCTAAAGTGGCTATTAAAGTACTTGAAGGATACAAGTGACGTAGGTTTAAAGTTTAGTGCTAATAAAGAAGGTATAAAATTAAAGGGTTTTGTAGATGCAGACTACGCGGGAGATAGGGATGGTAGGAAATCTACTTCGTCTTATGTGTTTACCTTATCTAATTCATGTGTTAGTTGGAAATCACATTTACAACACATTGTTGCACTTTCCACTACATAATTAGAATATATTGCTACCACTGAAGCTATTAAAAAAGCTCTATGACTTAGAGGTCTATTTCATGAACTGTGTATCTTGAATGATTATGTGGCAGTATATTCTGATAGTCAGCCATCTTTACATTTATGCAAGAACCCCATTTTTCACGAGCACACTAAACACATTGATGTTAGACTCCAGTTCATTAGAGATATAGTATCTCAAGAGGTGGTAAAAAAGTCCATACCCACTACAACCCCTCTGATATGGGGACGAAGGTACTGCCACTGGCAAAGTTTAGAAGTTGCAAGGAACTTTTAAAATTGGTACAAGTAAATGATTTCCAATTTTTATCGGTTTTCTATTAGAGGTGTCACTAAGGGGAGACATTTTTCTTTTGCAGGTCTTTTGACACCAAGGTGGAGGTTGTTAGGCAATTTGTTGTCAAACGACCCCCCGGGCTATGATGTAACCCCGATTTTATTATCAATCGGCCTTGATCATATGATTGATTAGTATATCGACACAATTATCGAGACAATCCAATCCACATTCGTATGGACCGAAGCAACCTATTGTTAATAGTGTTGCTCACGGTTCGTCCCATTTTCTTGGAAGGCTATGTTATTAATTTGAAGCCCATTATCTTTGAGTCGAGCCTTGTTTGGTCCACTAAATAACCCTAACCTAACTTACCTTGTTTGGATATTTACTTGGCTTATATTCTTGTCTTTCTCTCGGCCTCAAATAGAAGAATGCCCAACCTCTCTTTGTGAGACTCACTTCTTGATTTTCATCTCTTCTCTGTGACCTTTGTGGTTAATTGCTAGTGGGCATATTATTGTACATCATCTTCCCAACCTATAGCAATCGAAAGTGGGGTACCCTTCGTGGTGGTATTGAAGTTGTCTCAATCCTTGGTGGTGTCGACTAAATAGGTGAAACTGAGCCCGGTTTGAACTTGGTGTTTGCTAGAAATCGGCCCTACACCAACCATTGTATGCAATCCAGTTACAAATGATTACATAGAATTTCCTGTAGCTGGGAATGTTGACAAGAGTACGGTGACTTGTGAATTTGGATTTCGTCAACAGACTAATAAATATAAGGTTCTTTGAGTGTTATTTCCAGGAAAAAATCAGTATGCTAAATCTCAAATTGATGGAACAACATTCTATTCTAATAGTGTTAAGAAAATCAAAGATCCTCACCATGATGCTGGTCAATATTATAAATGAATCTAATTAGGGAACAAATATATTGTACTATATTAGTTTTTGTATTTGTAATATAGCATCAAGTAGTAGCAGGTTTATAGGAGTTATTTGATAGGCTGAGAAGATATTGTTGTATAATTTAGTGCTTTAAATTACCGATTTCATGTTAAATCATTAAGAAATATAAGAATTAAGGCGGGAGCATACCTGAATCAGACATGGTTAATGCAATAGGAATTTCGCGGTATGGTCTTCCAAATCTACACGCAGTCTCCTTTTCCTCTCTGTGATGGGATGCAGTAGAGAATGAATAATACGTTGCGTGTGATCTGGGGACCATAACCTATTTATATAGGGATGCCCTTTGACCTAATTCGGCCCATCATAGAATTAGGACTTGGATCCGGTCTCTACACATATGTAAACCCATACTTTAATTGGATACATTAAAGCCCAAAATCAAAACCTTATTAGATCACTTTAATTGGGCTCAACCGATTCGATAGTCTATAATTTAACATACAATTATTCACACATACAAGCCCATCTTTAATTAAAAATTCTTACAATCTCCCACTTGAGCTATATGTGTCACCTTATAATTGTGTATTAAACATAACCTTATGAGTACTCAAAATTTTGCTCTCATTACCGAATATATCCCCAAACAATCCCGTCCATCAATCATATCAACATAGGATCAAAGCGGCTTTCGCTACTTTCACGTAGCTAAACCCATCAATGGTCACGTATATCAATATAACCGAATGACATGGATCAAGCATGGATGTGTAGCATGGAAATTACATGTAATGTAATCTGTAACATGCCTATTTTCCACTGGTCCACCTTAATACCTTAGTGAGATCATTTTAAACAAGTTCAGAGATAATTAACCAAATAACTTTATAACTGAAAATAAATTTAACTTTAAACCGTATCCAAAATAACAGTACATGTGTCCAATATGAAAAGCAAAAATACAAACTCCCACTGAAATTAGATATCCTCAAGAGACATTACACCCATATGAGCAGTGTGCTCATGAAAGACCTTGGGTATCAATCCCTTAGTAAGCGGATCCGCAACCATGGAGTTTTTCCTAATATGCTCTATTGACACCTGTCCACTCTGAACTCTTTCTTTAACAGCAAGAAACTTGATCTCTATGTGTTTTGACTTTGTCGAGCTCCTGTTGTTATTAGAATATAGCATTGCTGATTTATTGTCACAAAATATCTTAAGTGGTCTTTCTATATTGTCCACAATACGCAGCCCAATGACAAAATTACGCAGCCATATTCCATGATTTGATGCCTCATAACATGCTATAAACTCCGCTCCCATTGTGAAGATAGCTATGAGTGTCTGCTTAGTACTCTTCCAGGAAATAGCACCTCCAGCAAGCAAGTAAATATAGCCTAAAGTGGATCTCCTACTATCTTGGCATCCCGCGAAATCGGAATTAGAATAACCGATGATCTCCAACTGATCCGATCTCCTGTATGTGAGCATGTAGTCTTTTGTTCTCTGTAAATACCGCATGACTCGTTTGGCTGCTTTCCAATGATCCATTCCTGGGTTACTTAAATATCTCCCTAGCATCCCAACGATGTACGCTATATCCGGACGCGTACAAACTTGAGCATACATCAGACTCCCTATAGCTGAGGAATAAGGAATCTTCTGCATTTCTTTAATTTCCAAGTCATTTTTAGGGCATTGACTTAAACTGAACTTGTCTCCTTTAGCCACAGGGGTGTCACATGATTTACAGCCTTGCATACCATATCTTTTAAGTACCTTTCCGATATAGCTCTTTTGTGATAATCCAAAAATACCTCGAGAACGATCTCGGTGTATCTGAATTCCTAATACAAAAGAGGCATCACCAAGATCTTTCATCTCAAAATTCTTTGCTAGAAATCTATTGGTTTCATGCAATAAGCGTATATCGTTGCTGGCAAGCAATATGTCATCGACACATAAAACCAGAAAAATATACTTGCTCCCACTGAACTTGTGGTATATACAATCGTCAACCAAATTCATCTTAAAACCAAATGAGATGATCACCTGATGAAACTTGTAATACCATTGACGAGATGCCTGTTTGAGTCCATAGATGGATTTCTTTAATTTATAAACCATTTGCTTTGTATCGTCCGATACAAAGTTTTTTGGTTGTACCATATAAATTGTTTCATCAATGTCACCATTGAGAAATGCTGTCTTAACATCCATCTGATGTAGCTCAAGATCGAAATGCGCTACCAATGCCATTATAGTCCTGAAAGAGTCTTTCGAAGAAACCGAAGTGAAAGTCTCTTTATAATCGATGCCTTCTTTTTGTGTAAAGCTCTTTGCGACAAGACGAGTCTTATACCTCTCTACATCACCTTTCGAATCCCTCTTGGTCTTAAATATCCATTTGCAACCAATGGGTTTCACACCTTCAGGCAATGGAACGAGATCCCATACGTCATTGTCTTTCATGGACTTTATCTCTTCATTCGT
Source organism: Olea europaea var. sylvestris (assembly GCF_002742605.1). Taxonomy (NCBI): domain Eukaryota; kingdom Viridiplantae; phylum Streptophyta; class Magnoliopsida; order Lamiales; family Oleaceae; genus Olea; species Olea europaea. The sequence goes on along the minus strand of NW_019244771.1, from coordinate 6,813 downwards.
AGCATCGAGCCACTTTTGAGGGTTAGAACTTTCCATGGCTTGACGGAAGTTGATCAGATCATCTTCCACCATTCCAATGTCAACTTCATGTTCTTGAAGAAATATGATGTAATCATTCGAAACCACACTTCTCCTCTCTCTAGTGGATCTTCTTAATGGCATTGGTTCTTGAGGGTGTAGAGTTTGTTCTTCTGGAACAATTTGTTGATCTTAAGAGGGAGGTATGACATTGTCTTGATCCAGAGTTGCTTCTTGAACAATATCAGGGATAGAAACCTGATCATTGTCAATGGCAATTGGAGGAATTTCAACATATTCCTCCTTAAAGACAAAGCCTGTAACCCTTTCTCCCCTCACAAACTCAACATCCTCAAAGAACCTAACATTTCCTGTCTCGAAAATTGCCTTAGTTGTGGGATCATAAAACTTGTAACCCCTGGACCTTTCAGAATATCCATGAAATAGCAACTGATGGTCCTTGCATCCAATTTCTTTTCATTTGGCTTATAGGGCCTTGCCTCAGCTGGACACCCCCAAATATGTATATGCTTCAAACTAGGCTTCTTGCCCATCCAAATCTCATATGGGATTTTATCAGTGGCCTTAGTTGGAACTCTGTTGAGTATATAAGCTGCAGTCTTTAATGCTTCACCCCAGAGAGATTCTGGTAAGGTAGAATGACTAATCATACTCCTCACCATGTCCTTAAGCGTTCTGTTTCGTCTTTCAGCAACACCATTCATAGTGGGTAAACCCGGCATAGTGTACTGTGGGACGATACCGCATTCCTCTAGGAATGTAGCAAACGGTCCTGTACGCTGTTCACCTGAACCGTCATATCTGCCATAGCATTCACCCCCACGGTTAGATCTGACGCTTTTAATCCTTTTGCCGAATTGGTTCTCAACTTCAGCTTTATAGTTTTTGAACACATCCAGTGACTGTGATTTTTCATGAATGAGATATATGTAGCCATATCTTGAAAAGTCATCTATGAACGTTATAAAATATTGTTGACTATTCCAAGAACCCGTAGGGAATGGTCCACAAATATCCGTATGTATAAGTTCTAAGACGTCTGAAGTCCTATTGGCTTGAAATCTCCTTTTATTGGTTTGTTTTCCCTTTATACAGTTGACACACAAATCATAATCTGTGAAGTCAAGAAGGTTGAGAATCCCGTCAGACACAAGTCTCTCAATTCTCCTTTTGGAGATGTGACCTAATCGCTTGTGCCACAACGAGACAGAATTCTCGCTGTTTAATTTTCGCTTTACACCTCGAGTACTTACTTGCAAGGTTTCATTATAAGAAGCGATTATATCAATTGAATAAAGATTATCGTAACCTGATAAAGAACTAGAACCAACCAATTTTGAATCATGAAACAAACTAAATTTTCTATTTCCAAAAGAACAAGTATAACCAAATTTGTCCAAAACAGAAATAGAAATCAAATTCCGTCTAAAAGACAGTACAATAAATGTCTCAACAAGATCAAAATAAAATCTAGTCTTTAACAATAATCTAAATTTTCCTATTGCCTCTACTTCCATTCTATTGCCGTCGTCAGCATAGATGTATCTTTCACCATCACTTGGTTTTCGACAACTCAAGCAACCCTGCATAGACATACTGATGTAAGTTGTTGCACCAGAATCTATCTACCATGTATGTTTAGGTATCGAAGTTAAATTAACCTCAGAACATACCAAATGAAGAAGAGTACCTTTCTTTACACGCCATGCGTGGTAATTGGTGCAATTCTTCTTCTTATGACCTGCAGCTCCACAGAAGAAACAACCACCTTCAGTTGGTTCCTTATGATGTTTCTTTTACGGTGCCGTACCCGCAGCTTCCTTATTAATCTTCCTTTTCTTGTTGCTTTTGTCTTTAGAGGTGGTGGCTAAATGAGCACTTTCTGTCTTTTCATGCTTCAGTCTTTCCTCTTCCTGGACACAGTGTGAGATGAGCTCATTAAGGGACCATGAGTCCTTTTGACAGTTATAGCTCATCTTGAATTGACTGAAATGTGCCGGAAGGGATATCAGAACCAAGTGCACCAACAAGTCTTTAGATAAATCCAACTTGAGTGCCTTTAGTTTTGAAGCAATGTGAGACATTTCCATAATGTACTCCCGAATGTTTCCTTTCTCTTTATACCTCATTGAGACAAGATTTGTCAAAAGTATACTTGTTTCAGCCTTTTCATTCTTGGCAAACCTCTTTCAAGGTCCTCAAGGAAACCTTTAGCCGTAGTCACCTTTCGGATATAGTGCCCCGGAATGCTTTTGGAATAGCATGCTTCATGACCATTAAGCTTATGCGGTTCGATTGCTCCCACTTTTCCATCTCCCTCTTGTCATCGGAGGTACTCTTATCAGTAAGTGCAGTAGGTTGATCGACCCGTAAAGCAAGGTCTAGGTCCATGACTCCGAGAACAATCATAACGTTCTCTTGCCATGCCCTGAAGTTTGTGCCATTTAACATTGGAATTGAATTGATGCTAGCAGAGATATTAGCAGTAGAACCTGAAACTGAATTAGAGAACATTTATTATGAATAGGTTACATGAATATCTTTAATATGCAAATAATAATAATCTCAAATAGTGGTAGGGCCCATCACAAGATACCAAGCACAACATCAATATTCAGTCTTTGGACAGAGATATTGACTTGTAAGCGGTACTCTTGGCGTAGTGATCAAATATTGACGATAAAACAACATGTCAATCAATAAACCTTTCTTTGGACCGATTTATTGATCACACATTAAACCGAATAATCATCACACGTTTATCACCACAGGTGCACGTGTATTCGGTTAAATATTGACCTTCCTTTGGGCCGACCAATATTCCTATGAATAACACATGCACAAACATTTTTTAACATTCTAAGTTAGTCAATTTTCACAAGAGAGGTTGCTTTGGCAACATGTTGCTTCAATTAACTAACTTTCGAATATTATATCTCTTAAAAGAGTCTTTAGTACCAAAATTTGAGAAAGAGAATCACCAATTTTGCATATTTTGATTAGTTTTAAACTTTAGGGGCCTTAGGATTAATAATTCAAAACTTTAAGGGGGTAAAATTAATTAATTTCAAACTTTAGGGTTTGAAATTAATAAACTTGAAACTTTAGGGACCAAAATTAATTAATTCAATACTTTAGAGGATCAATTAAAACAAATTTTAAAACTTTAGGGGCCAAATTGACCAATTCAAAACTTTAGGGATCAAATTTTAAAAATTTGAAGCTTTAGGGGTCAATTTGAATTAATTATGAACTTAGGGGGCCAATTTGAATTAATAATTAAATTTTGAGGGCTTTAATTATAAATTTTGAACTTTAATGGCCCGAATTAATTAATTTTAAAACCTTAGGGACTGAATTATTAAATCCGAAACTTAAAGGCCCAAATCTCGATATAACTTAAAGGTTAGGGATTGAAACCTTAATTTTATAACCCTAACCCTAATTGCAACCAGGGGCCTCAACTTATCTAATTTACAGAAGAGACCCCCATCCCCAAAAAATCAAAAACTGAAAAACCTAAAAAAAATTTCTTTCTTCTTCTGGCAGGTAGCACGCCCGGCGCTGCTGCCTGTGCAGCGCTGTGCAGGCAGCGGCGCCACTGCCGCTGTCGGAATATATTAAAAAAAAAAATTTTTTAACACGTACAGAAATCTCTTAACCCAAAAAATCCGAATTCCAAATCTGAATTTTCTAAACTAATTAATCCAAACGAAAATAAAAAAAATTATACCGTAAAAATTTTCAATTTTAACAAAATATATATAACCAAAAATTATTAAATCTGAAAATTTCAAAATATATTGCAAGAACCAAACTAAAATCTTTGATTCTCAATGATTCAACATGAAAAGGCTCTGATACCACTTGTTATATAATTTAGTGCTTTAAATTACCGGATCTTTCATGTTAAATCATTAAGAAATATAAGAATTAAAGCGGAAGCATATATGAATCAGACATGGTTAATGCAATAGGAATTTTGAGGTATGGTCTTTCAAATCTACATGTAGTCTCATTTTCCTCTCTGTGATGAGATGCAGTAGAGAATGAATAATACGTTGCGTGTGATCTGAGGACCATAATCTATTTATATAGGGATGCCCTTTGACCTAATTCAGCCCATCATAAAATTAGGACTTGGGCCCGATTTCTACGCATATGTAAACCCATACTTTAATTGGATACATTAAAGCCCAAAACTGGAGCCTTATTAGATCACTTTAATTGGGTTCAACCGAATTCGATAGCCTATAATTTAATACATAATTATTCATACATACAAGCTCATCTTTAATTAAAAATTCTTACAGATATAAATACATGAAACTTATATATAAATATTCATTGAATAAAGATTATTCATTGTTCCAAATTTTACAAATCGGGTTGTTGACATCCACACCCTTGGGACCAACTCATGGAGAAACATAGGATTTGCTCCCAACTTTAGATGGATATCGTCTTCAACCCATCTGAATGGGGCCCTTCATTGGATTGGTGATGGATGTAGTGGGACGGATCTTGTACTCTCATTTGAGTTTAGTAATAAGTGCTGCAAATCACTTCCTCATTGTCAGAGTAGAATAAACAAGGGAATAACTGGAGATTGTCTATATTTGTCTGCTACTTCTGGCGTTGAATGGGTAATGAAGAGTTGCAATGTTCAAAAATCTTGGTCAAAGTTGATCTTTATCAATTTTCCAACACTGGAGAGATGGAATTCTACCTATTTCCAGCTGATAAGCTGCTGCCAGAAATTTTTTATATTCCTTGAGAACAAAATAATATTCCATGATCTTAAAAGAGTAGAACTGAAGACTCTCATACTTCATAGGATGGGATTTATTTCTAAGACAGTTGTGAATACTCAGACCTTTTTCTTCCTCAAGGATGTGATTGGAGCTAATACTAAATCAATGTAAGATCGTCATCTTCGTAAATTACAAACTTTAATTGATAATAATTCCTTCTTTGGCCTTTCAATTCTTTTTCCTTACGGATACGCTTGCACGCATTCTGTACAACCATGCACGCATGTCCTCATTTTGTATTAAAAGACTTAAGTCGACCAATAAGTCAGTTGTATCAACCTAGGCATCCTTGGCCACTTTCACAATACAGACTAGAACATCGAGAAATTGATTTATTGAGGAAAAATGTCGAAAACAGATTGACGAAAAAATAGCTATGAACCAACGAAATGTTGCAAGAATTTGGAATTATTGGTGTTACACAAAAGTTTTTTCTTCTCTTCCCTCTCGATTTCGAAATAGTGAAGCTTATTCACTTTCTCAAGAAGCTAGTCATTTTATGATAGGCCCCGTTTGGTGGCCATTTTTTTCAAAATGCATTTTTCTCTCTCTTCTTTTCAACCACACATTCTTTATTAAAATAATATTACACATAAATTAAAAACTTTTTCTTATTTTTCAACCACACATTTCACATCAATTTACTATTCTAAAATGCATTTTTACATAAAAATGACTATCAAACACCCCTAAATAGATACCTCTTTGTCTTGTCGTGAAATTTGGATAGCAAGTGCAATCTGCATGGATAAGATCAAGATCAAGATCCGAAAGCTCATTTGTGATCTTTTGCCGTGGGAACAGAGAGCTTGTCAGTGAGATTTTTCCTTCTTGTTGGTTTTGAGTTGTATTCCAAGATCATGTATCTAAATATCATTCTTTTAGTTCTCACATCATTTTGGCGTATCCTTCCGTAAATTTGCATATTTATTTGGAGTTTAAAGTGAGTGTTCTTTTCTTGAATACGGTAATTGTTAGGTATCTTTATAGAATTTGTCGCGAATCAAAAAATTAAAAGAAGAAATGAAATACTCTATTTTCCCCTTCAGAGTTTTTCTTGCCCTTGCATTTCCACTTAGCAAATTGGTTACTTTTTTCTGTTTTTCTGTAATCGAATATCCAGTTACTTTTAATTCACTATTATTCTTTATTTGAGTTGTGAATGAAAACTAGGCCTCGAGGAAAACTTTATTCCTTGTTTTTTTCCGAAGTATATTATTTGAAATCAACCCAAGGCCCGTTCTTTCTTATCATTTTGGTGATGAAAGGGAAGGAAAATATTCAGGAAAACTTTCATTTGGTTCTCGGTTACAAGGGGAAAAGCACTAGGTAAGGAGAAGGAAAAATAAAACTTAAAACTTCAGATGAAAGTTTCAAGTTTATGTATCATTTCCATTTCATCCTTTTTTTTTTTTACTAAACAAGTCCATTTTCTTCTTTACTTATAGTAAATACATGTGTTTTCCTTTAGTTTCCTATATTTGCATAGATTTAAAAGTAGACTTCCACATGTTTTTACTTTGTGCTGTAAAATAGCAGTCTATTGTTGCTAACAGTTCTACTTTCTGTTGCTTGTCCAGATTTCACCTAATAATCGGCATAACAAGAACACCCATAATAGATTTGCTGGAGTTCATCATTATAGAAATTCTGCTATATCTGTCCATTAAAGGGATTGTAACGTGCAAGTATGTGTGCAAAACTTGGCACAAACTAATTTCCAGCCCTCACTTCGCCAAGCATCACTTTGCACATTCAAAAATAAGCATTCCAGTCCAAACCTCGGACGTTGGATGAATCTCAAGAATGCATGACTTTATCGAACCATCTATAAACAATGTGATTGAATCTGATGCTTGATACCAAATTGAAGATTTCTTTGCACAACGTTGATGCCCAAGCAATTGTTTCTATAAGAGAAATACTAAGAGTAAGCTAAACATTAACCTGGATACCAAAA
>NW_019244770.1:0-1534 GCF_002742605.1 Olea europaea var. sylvestris | reverse complement strand
TGGACAAAAAATTAACAATAAAAATCAGCACCAGGGGCAATTTTGTCATTTGCCGCGACGGTGTCGGAATGGGCCAAAATTTGGCAGGTTGATTGGAAATGGCCCGCGAAATTGGACTCGGGGCACGGACCTGGGATCACGGGATTTTAGCCAAATTCCTTCGTTTGGGCATCCGAATAATTAATTTTCGCATTAATTATGTCAAGTTGAAGATGTGTTGAAAAGAAAATTAACAAAGCAAAATCGGACCAGGGGTAATTTTTTTATTTATCGCGACTGTGTTGGAATGGGCCGAAATTTGGCAAGTTTATTGGAAACGGACCGCGAAATTGGACTCGGGGAAAAGACCCGTGATCACAGGATTTTTGCCAAATTCCATCATTTGGGCCTCCGAATAATTAATTTTTGTATTAATTATGTCAGGTTGAAGAAGTGCTGGACAGAAAATTAACAAAGAAAAACCGCACCAGGGGCAATTTTTTCATTTGTCGCGACAGTGATAGAACGGGTCGAAATTTGGAAAGTTGATCGGAAACTGCCTGCAAAACTGGACTCGGGCCACAGACCCAGGATCACAAGATTTTAGCCAAATTCCTTCGTTTGGGCCTCCGAATAATTAATTTTCGTATTAATTATGTCGGGTTGAAGAAGTGTTGGATAGAAAATTAACAAAGAAAAATCGCACCAGGGGCAATTTTGTCATTTGTCGCGAAGGTGTCGAAATGGGCCGAAATTTGGTAGGTTGATTGGAAACGGCCTGCGAAATCGGACTCGGGGTACAGACCCGGGATCACGGGATTTTAGCCAAATTCATTCCTCTGGGGCTCCGAATAATTAATTTTCGTATTAATTATGTCAGGTTGAAAAAGTGCTGGACAGAAAATTAACAAACAAAAACTGCACCTAGGGCAATTTTGTCATTTGTCGCTACGATGTCGGAATGTGCCCAAATTTGGCAGGTTGATTGGAAATGGCCAACAATATTGGACTCAGGGCACAGACCCGAGATCACGGGATTTTAGCCAAATTCGTTCGTTTGGGCCTCCAAATAATTAATTTTCGTATTAATTATATCAGGTTGAAGAAGTGCTGGAAAGAAAATTAAAAATGAAAAATCGTACCAGAGGCAATTTTGTCATTTGTCACGATGGTGTTGGAATGGAACGAAATTTGGAAGGTTGATTGAAAACGGTCCGCGAAATTGGACTCGGGGCACAAACCCGGGATCATGAGATTTTGGCCAAATTCCTTCGTCTGGTCCTCCGAATAATTAATTTCATTATTAATTATGTTAGGTTGAAGAAGTTTTTGACAGAAGATTAACAATGCAAAATCGCACCAGAGGCAATTTTGTCATTTATTGTGACGGTGTCGGAATGGGCCAAAATTTGGCAGGTTGATTGGAAATGGCCCGCGAAATTGGGCTCGGGGCACAGATCTGGGATCATGGTATTTTAGCCAAATTCCTTCGTTTGGGCCTCAGAATAATTAATTTCCTTATTAATTATGTCAGGTGGAAGAAGTGCTGGACAGA
>NW_019244769.1:0-1534 GCF_002742605.1 Olea europaea var. sylvestris | reverse complement strand
ATTTCTGAAAAGCTTGGATAGTTTGCGTACGAAGAATTGAGCGTAACTTCTGCACACGATGTCTGTTTTGGGCCCATAAGTACATTTTGGAGATGTAGCGACCGTTTTGGATTGAACTCATGACTTTGCATGACGTTCAAGGGATTTCGACCATTTTTCGAAAGAATGAGCACTTTTATATTTGGAACGCCTGGATAGTCGGCGTACGAAGAATTGAGCGTCACTTTTGTACACGGTGTCCATTTTCGGCCCGTAAGTACTTTTTGGAAATGTAGCGATCGTTTTGGATTGAACTCACGATTTCATCGTGATGTACGAGGTATTTCGACAATTTTTCGAAAGATTGAGCACTTGCAAATTTGGAACGCATGGAGCGTCGGCGTACGAAGAATTGAGCGTAAATTTTGCACACGATGTCCGTTTTGGGCCCATAAGTACATTTTGGAAATGTAGCGATCGTTTTGGATTGAACTCACGATTTCATCGTGATGTACGAGGTATTTCGACAATTTTTCGAAAGATTGAGCACTTGCAAATTTGGAACGCATGGAGCGTCGGCGTACGAAGAATTGAGCGTAAATTTTGCACACGATGTCCGTTTTGGGCCCATAAGTACATTTTGGAGATGTAGCGACCGTTTTGGATTGAGCTCACGACTTCATCGTGACATTCGAGGGAGTTCGGCCATTTTTCAACAGAATGAGCACTTTTATGTTTGGAACGCATGGATAGTCGACGTACGAAGAATTGAGCGTAACTTTTGTACACGGTGTCCATTTTCGGCCCGTAAGTACTTTTTTAAAATGTAGCGACCATTTTGGATTGAGCTCTCCGCTTCATCGTGACGTTCGAGGGATTTCGGCCATTTTTCGAAAGAATGAGCACTTTTATATTTGGAACGCTTGGATAGTCAGCGCACGAAGAATTGAACGTAACTTTTGCACACGGTGTCCATTTTGGGCCCATAAGTACTTTTTGGAAATGTAGCCACCGTTTTGGATTGAACTCACTTCTTAGAAGTGACGTTCAAGGGATTTCAGCCATTTTTTGAAAGAATTAGCAGTTTCATATTTGGAACGCTTGGATAGTCGACGTACGAAGAATTGAGTGTAACTTTTGCACACGGTGTCCGTTTTCGGCCCATAAGTACTTTTTGGATATGTAGCGACCGTTTTGGATTGAACTCACCACTTCATCGTGAAGTTCGAGGGATATCGGCCATTTTTCAAAAGAATGAGCACTTTTATATTTGGAACGCTTGGATAGTCGGCGTACGAAGAATTGAGAGTAGCTTTTGCACACGGTTTCAGTTTTGGGCCCATAAGTACTTTTTCGAAATGTAGCGACCGTTTTGGATTGAGCTCTCCGCTTCGTCATGATATTTGAGGGATATCAGCCACTTCTCGAAAGAGTGAGCACTTGCATTTTTGGAACGCTTGCAGAGTCGGCGCACGAAGAATTGAGCGTAACTTTTGCACACGGTGTCCGTTCTGGGCCCATAAGTACTTTTTGGAAATGTAGCGACCGTTTTGGA
>NW_019244768.1:0-1534 GCF_002742605.1 Olea europaea var. sylvestris | reverse complement strand
TAGTCTAATTCCATTGGAATCGAGCCAATGAAAAGTGGTTTTCGATTTCAAGTTAACTTCAGGTTTGATCGTTTTTGAAAAAATAGCTAGTCTAATTCGATTGGAATCGAGCCAATGGAAAGTGATTTTTGATTTCATGATAACTTTGGGTCTGTCCATTTTAGGCAAATAGCTAGTCTAATTTGATTGGAATCAAGCCAATGAAAAGTGGTTTTCGATTTCATGATAATTTCGGGTTTGATCATTTTCGGCAAATTGCTAGTCTAATTCGATTGGAATCGAGCCAATGAAAAGTGTTTTCGATTTCAAGTTAACTTCGGGTTTGATCGTTTTCGGAAAAATTGCTAGTCGAATTCGATTGGAATCGAGCCAATGAAAAGTGGTTTTTCATTTCATGATAACTTCGGGTTTGTTTGTTTTTGGCGAAATGGTAGTCTAATTCGGTTGGAATCGTGCCAATGAAAAGCTATTTTTGATTTGATGATAACTTCGGGTTTTTTCATTTTTGGTGAATTGCTAGTCTAATTCGATTGGAATCGAGCCAATGAAAAGTTGTTTTTGATTTCACGATAACTTCGGATTTAATAGTTTTCGGTAAATTGCTAGTCTAATTCGATTGGAATCGAGCCAATGAAAAGTTGTTTTCGATTTCATGAAAACTTCTGGTTTGTTTATTTTTGGCGAATGCCTAGTCTAATTCGATTAGAGTTGAGCCAATGAAATGTGGTTTTTGATTTCATGATAACTTCGGGTTTGATCGTTTCCGGCAAATTGCTAGTCTTATTCGATTAGAATCGAGCCAATGAAAATTGGTTTTTGATTTCATAATATCTTCGGGTTTGTTCATTTTTGGCGAAATGGTAGTCTAATTCGATTGGAATCGAGCCAACGAAACGCTATTTTCGATTTGATGATATCTTCAGCTTTTTTCATTTTTGGCGAATTGCTAGTCTAATTCAATTGTAATCGAGCCAATGAAAAGTGGTTTTTGATTTCATGATAACTTCGAATTTAATCATTTTCGGCAAATTGCTAGTCTAATTCGATTGGAATCGAGCCAAGGAAAAGTGGTTTTCGATTTCAAGATAACTTCGTGTTTGATTGTTTTCGGCAAATTGCTGGTCTAATTCGATTAGAATCGAGCCAATGAAAAGTGGTTTTAATTTCATGATAACTTTGAATTTGATCATGTTCGGCAAATTGCTTGTCTAATTCGATTGCAATCGAGCCAATGAAAAGTGGTTTTGGATTTCGTGATAACTTCAGGTTCGTTCATTTTTGGCGAAGTGCTTGTCTAATTCATTTGGAATCGAGCCAATGAAAAGTGGTTTTAAATTTCATGATAACTTCGGGTTTGTTCGTCTTTGGAGAATTGCTAGTCGAATTCGATTGGAATCGAGCCAACGAAAAGTGATATTAATTTCGTGATAACTTCGAATTTGATCATTTTCGACAAATTACTAGCCTAATTCGATTGGAATCGAGCCAATGAAAAGTGATTTTTGATTTCATGATAACTTCGGGTTTGATCGTT
>NW_019244767.1:0-1534 GCF_002742605.1 Olea europaea var. sylvestris | reverse complement strand
CGCCATGGAGAAATGCCGGCGGTGCACACTGCCAACACCACACCATCGCTATTGCGAACACCCACCTACCCACCCGCACGCACACCCCACACCACGCACACACACAACCGCAGCCACGCCATTGCCGTCGCGATCTGTGGCGTAACCACAACACCCACGCACACTCAACTACGACAGCAGCCTTACACTATCTCCGTCGAGATCTGCGGCGCAACCATGCACACCATGCCAACGTTGCCATCAGCCTCCAGGCTGCGTTTCGGGGGGCAGCGTATGCGGACAGGAGATCTGCAATTCCGATCGATTGGTGGCTTATAGGATGAATTGTGACCATGTTTTGGATCGTCTGGATGTGGGCTATTGGTCGGCAGTGGTCCGCGACCATGGGTGTCGCCGGAACAGGAGAATCCGGCTGAAATAGAATGCGGCAGTTAGGAACTTTGGCTGCGATTTTCTGCAAATTTCGACGAATTGGTGGCCGGTGGTTGGGTGGAGGTTGTAGAGGGCAGTGAGGTGAGTCTATTGGTGGTTGTGTCCGGTGGCCAAGGTGGACGGAAAGTGGTCGGTGGCGCTGGAGTTGTGGTCAAATGGAGAGAGAAATGAATGAGAAAGGAAGTGACGAGATTGATTTGGGGAATTGATTAGGGTTTTTAATTGAATTGGTTGAATTAACTATATATAATACCCGATGTTTGCATAGATAAATTTTATCCTTGAGCTTTGAATTTGAACTTTTAAATGCCTGATTTTATCTAATTTCCTCTTTTGAAATTTTTTAGCCATTTGGCTAAAAGGCCTAGTCGATCAAAGTTATTAGTTAAAATGTCTTGTACCCAATAGTTTTTTGTCAAATAGCTTATAATCTATTTTTATATGTTTAAAGTCATAAATACCCTTAACTTGAAATGACTAAAATATCCAATTTAAAATCAACATTTACCAAGTTCCCCAACCATAGATCCCCACTTTCATTCTCATATTCCACACCCACATTCAAGCCCTAAACTCCTGTTCAAATCCTAATTTCCTATTCTTCATCACCATTATTCCCAAAGTAAGCAGTATTATAAGCAGCTTATGATGGAAACAACAAAACGACATGTTATCGTTTTAAATGGCTAAGTATCATTTTATCTAATTTTGCGTATGTATCACTTTATATTTCTTCGTATCCACATGAAAATAATGAACGCAAGTTTTCCTTACATTTGAAATGAAATTGAGACTTAGTGATCAAAAAGGCATGTTGTCGATTTAACAAGTTAGATGCCATTTCAGTTTTTTTTTTTTGTGTTCGTTTTACTTTATATTCTCTCGTATTGAAACGAAAATGAACAAATGCAAGTTTTTTCTACATTTGGAATAAAATCAAGACCCGTGATCCAAAACATGTTGTCATTTTAAATTATTGGTTGTTGTTTCAATTAATTTTGTGATTTATTTATGTGCACTTGTATCCACATAAAAATGAAAAAATACAAGTTTTCACAATATTTAGACACTACAGTCAATATAGAGATCATCCGTTAGTGAT
>NW_019244766.1:0-1534 GCF_002742605.1 Olea europaea var. sylvestris | reverse complement strand
AAAAAAAAAATAGTCACTGACTCACCTAGAGTATTAACATATATTATTTTGTTAAATTTAGTATCAAAATTCAACCATTGCCATGATGGTTATGTAAGGATTTTTAATCCATCGATGAGCTTATATGTGTGAATAATTGTGTGTTAAATTAAAGGCTATTAAATTCGGTTAAGTCCAATTAAAGTGATTTAATAAGATTTCGATTTTTGGGCTTTAATGTAGCCAATTAAAGCGTGAGTTTACATATGTGTAGAGACCGGGCCCAAATCCTAATTCTATGATGGGCCGAATTAGGTCAAAGGGTGTTGCTATATAAATATGGTTATGGTCCCCAGATCACACGTACGTATTATTCATTCTCTATTGCATTCCATCACAGAGAGAAAAAAGGAGACTGCGTGTAGATTTGGAAAACTATACAGCGAAATTCATTATTGCATTAACCATGTCTGATTCAGGTACACTTCCGCTTTAATTCTTGTATTTCTTGATGATTTAACATAAAAGATCTGGTGATTTAAAGCATTAAATTATCCTACAAGTGGTATTAGAGCATTTTCATGTTGAATCATTGAGAATCGAATAACTTATTTGGTTCTTGCAATATTTTTTATGAAGTTTTCAGATTTGACAGTTTTGGATTTAGTTTTGTTGAATTTGAAAACTATTCGGTATAATTCTTCATTATTTTCATAATTCGGATTAATAATTAAGAAAAATTTCAGAATATGGATTTTGGTTTATTTCGGTACAGTTTAAAAAAAAATTTGGTTTCCCGGAGGGGCAGCGCCAGCGGCAGCACTGCCGTCAACCACTGCTACGTCACAGCAGTGCCCGACGCTGCTTCTTGTGGCGTCGGCGTAACGGGCGGCGCCGCCAAGAAAAAGGAAAGAGAAATTTTTTTTTTTGGGGTTTTCAGTTTATCTGGATTGGGGGGCGGCGGCCTCATGTATAAATTGGATAATTTGATGCCCCTGCTTGCAATTAGGGTTAGGGTTATAAAATTAAGGTTTCAGTCTCTAACCTTTAAGTTATATTAAAATTTGGGCTTTTAAGTTTTGAATTTAATAATTCAGTCCCTAAGGTTTAAAATTAATTAATTCGGGCCATTAAAGTTCTGAATTTTGTAATTAAAGCCCTCAAAATTTAATTATTAATTCAAATTGGCCCCCTAAGTTCATAATTAATTCAAATTGACCCCTAAAGTTTCAAATTTTTAAAATTTGATCCCTAAAGTTTTGAATTGGTCAATTTTGGCCCCTAAAGTTTTAAAATTTGTTCTAATTGATCCTCTAAAGTATTGAATTAATTAATTATGGTCCCTAAAGTTTCAAGTTTATTGATTTCAACCCCTAAAATTTGGAATTAATTAATTTTGCCCCCTTAAAAGTTTTGAATTATTAATCATAAGGCCCCTAAAGTTTAAAACTAATCAAAATATGCAAAATTGATGATTCTCTTTCTCAAATTTTGGTACTAAGACTCTTTTAAGAGATATAATATTTGAAAATTGGTTAATTGAAGCAACATATTG
>NW_019244765.1:0-1534 GCF_002742605.1 Olea europaea var. sylvestris | reverse complement strand
ATGTACAAACGGCATAATCCCATTTTTAATAGTCTAGATGGGTGGGGTGGGTTTTTTTCGGGGGTTTGAAAGGTTACTATTAATTGTTACAAAGTGAGGGGCATTTCATCAGCTGTCTCTTATCACTACTATATATATATAGATAAGCCAAAGAAGACTAAAAATTCATATGGTCATCTTGTGGCAGCCCAAGAACTCTCTTCATCCAGAAATTAGGGAGAATTCTCTGGCTTTTGTCCTCCTCCACCTCAACCAAAATTCCAGATTTCATGTTCACCAAAAACAAGAAAGAGAGAGTGAGAGAGACGAAAAATTAATTTTCAAATTCGAAATTTAAGCCAACAAAAGACAAATAAAACTTGAGTAGAGTTTCTCAGTATATAGTCTTTATCTGATGTCAAATATTACCGGTGATGAGGGGAGTTTTTCCTCCGGAGAAATTCAACAGCATCAAGAAAAACCGCAAAATTCAATAGTTTCCAATGCTACGACGAATAGCAACGGCTCCAGCTCACAACAGCCGCCTACTAAGAAGAAACGAAACTTACCGGGAAATCCAGGCAATTTTAACAACTCATGAATCTTATTGTATATATGTTTTTATACCAATCCATCTCTTTGTTTATTAATGAACTAGACGACTTGGCATAGAAGGACTATTGCAGTTGACTCCAAATTTATTAAGAAACAAATTATCGTTATACCTATGGCCTGCATAAGTAGAAGTGCATTTATCATCATAGAATACAGTAGGGTTTTAAGAGCTTACCAGTTATCGAGATTCAGATTTCTTTTGGGGAAAAAGAAATAAATTGTAAAGGGTCCAATAATTGAATTCAGAATTACAATAATTGCTCTACAGTGCTGTGCATGATTGCACCTTTCTTTATCCTGTGTGATCACGAGATGTCCTATTCACTGAATTTTTTAAATTCATTCCCAAAGTCATATGTTGTAATAATGTTTTATTTCAAGACATATATGCTGGAGTTTACTTGAAGGATAATGAGTAACAAAACTAAGTTTTTTTTTTTTTGGTAAAGATCCGACAGCAGAAGTTATTGCACTGTCACCAACAACCCTTATGGCCACAAACAGATTCGTGTGTGAAATATGTAACAAAGGGTTCCAAAGGGATCAAAATCTTCAATTGCATAGGAGGGGTCATAATCTTCCCTGGAAATTAAGGCAAAGAACAAGTACGGAGATAAAAAAGCGCGTTTATATATGCCCCGAGCCATCTTGTGTGCACCATAATCCAGCTCGAGCATTGGGAGACCTTACGGGAATCAAGAAGCATTATAGCCGAAAACATGGAGAGAAGAAATGGAAATGCGATAAGTGCTCGAAGAAATATGCAGTGCAATCAGATTGGAAGGCTCACCAGAAAACCTGTGGAACTAGGGAATACAAATGCGATTGTGGAACCATATTCTCTAGGTTCATCTCTTACTAACCGATTTATCCACAATGTGTGATATTTATTATTCAACTGCATGAAGCATGATCGAATTGTACCACCCATATTTTGCCG
>NW_019244764.1:0-1534 GCF_002742605.1 Olea europaea var. sylvestris | reverse complement strand
CCCCCGGCGCAATTTTTGTTTCCGATGAACCTGTCAAAATTAAGCCCATTCCGACACAGTCGAGAAAAATGACGAAATTGCCCACGGCGCGATTTTTATTTCAGATCAAACGGCCAAATTGCAGCCAATTCCGACACAGTCGACAAAAATGACGAAATTGCCCCCGGCGTTGTTTTTGTTTCCGGTCAACCAGTCAAATTTCAGCAAATTCTGACACAGTCGCGAAAAATGACGAAATTACACCCGGCGAGATTTTTGTTCCCAATCAACCTGTCAAATTTGAACCCATTCCGACACAGTCGAGAAAAATGACGAAATTGCACCCGGCGAGATTTTTGTTCCCAATCAAACTGCCAAATTTCAGCCAATTCCGACACAGTCGAGAAAAATGACGAAATTGCCCTCGGCGTGATTTTTGTTTCCGATGAACCAGTCGAATTTTAACCAATTCCGACACAGTCGCGAAAAATGACGAAATTACACCCGACGCGATTTTTGTTCCCGATCAACCTGTCAAATTTGAGCCCATTCCGACACAGTCGCGAAAAATGACGAAATTACACCCGGCGCGATTTTTGTTCTCGATCAACCTGTCAAATTTGAGCCCATTCCGACACAGTCGCGAAAAATGACGAAATTACACCCGGCGCGATTTTTGTTCTCGATCAACCTGTCAAATTTGAGCCCATTCCGACACAGTCGCGAAAAATGACGAAATTACACCCGGCGCGATTTTTGTTCTCGATCAACCTGTCAAATTTGAGCCCATTCCGACACAGTCGAGAAAAATGAAGAAATTGACCCCGGCGCGATTTTTATTTCAGATCAAACTGTCAAATTTCAGCCAATTTCGACACAGTCGACAAAATAACGAAATTGCCCCCGGCGTTGTTTTTGTTTCCGATCAACGAGTCAAATTTCAGCCAATTCCGACAAAGTCGCGAAAAATGACGACATTACACCCGGCGCGATTTTTGTACCCGATCAACCCGTCAAATTTGAACCCATTCCGACACAGTCGAGAAAAATGACGAAATTGCCGTCGGCGCGATTTTTATTTCCGATCAAACTCCCAAATTTCAGCCAATTCCGACACAGTCGAGAAAAACGACGAAATTGCCCCCGACGCGATTTTCGTTTCCGATCAACCAGTCGAATTGTAGTCAATTCCGACAGAGTCGCAAAAAATGACGAAATTACACCCGGCGCGATTTTTGTTCCCGATCAACCTGTCAAATTTGAGCCCATTCCGACACAATCGCGAAAAATGACGAAATTGCCCCCGTCGCGATTTTCGTTTTCGATCAACCCGTCAAATTTCATCCCATTCCGATATCGTCGCGAAAAATGACGAAATTGCCCCTGGCGCGATTTTTGTTTCCGATCAACCCGTCAAATTTTAGTCAATTCCGACACAGTCGCGAAAAATGACGAAATTGCCCCGGCGCGATTTTTTGTTTCAGATCAACCTGTCAAATTTGAGGCCATTTCGACACTGTCGCGAAAAATGACGAAATTGCCCACGGGGCGATTT
>NW_019244763.1:0-1534 GCF_002742605.1 Olea europaea var. sylvestris | reverse complement strand
ATACTTTATTGATAATTATCAGAGATTATTCTTAACTTAATGATTGTTGGCAAAAATGGTTTATGTTATGTCGTTGTTTGGACATTTGACCAAGATCTCTTTTTGTTGCTACATAGCATGGCTCAGATATTTCCTTCAGTTTCTTTAAATTTTGCTGGTGGTGTATCCATGGTTTTAAGGCCAGAGGATTACCTTGTGCATATGGGATTTGTCGTAAGTATTGCAGTTGTCTCTACACTGTCATTTATTGCTTCCCCAACATCCTGTGAAATTCTTGTTTTTACTATTTTCTTGCAGGATGGTGATGCAATGTGGTGCATTGGCTTTATTAATGTCCAATCTCCGGGAACAACAATTTTAGGAGGTCGGTTACTGGACTAATATACTTTATTCTGGAAGGGTTTTTTCCAAAAGAAAATGATCTTCTAGATACTTCATTTAGTATTTCTTGCAATTTCTTTAACTCAAAAGTAAATCTGTTAAATTTATAGGCTATCCATATGTGCTTTAACCCATGAGCATAATATCTGTACCCATCATACTCAAGTTCAAGAAAAGATAATAAAATAAAGCTCACAATGAACCACCAAGGTAAGGAACCATAATCAGTTATTTGAAGTCAGGCATGCAATTCAGCCAGTTTTCAGTGTTGTTGCATAGGTGACCTCATAGAATTTTCAGGCTTCAAACTGGATCCCAAATTCCCAATGGGATGAGCCAAATGGCCCAAATATTGTAGCTCAGCTTGGCTTCGTCATGTGATAGGCATATCCGAACTTTAGGTATGGTCATGCGTAAGATCACCTACTGTTTAAACTGGACTCCATCAAATATCAATCAATATCAAGTCAATGCAAACAAAAATAGGCAGCAGTAATTATGTTACCTTGAAGTCATCATAGAATCAAAAGTCGGAATTTTTCCTCCACATCTGCGCCATTCATTTTTACTATAAATTACTAACCGTATAAATATATTTAGAAATAGGAAATTAATAATGATTCCACTAGGTTTGGCCATGCAACCTAGTGTCTTGGTGTTTGTTTGATTTTTGAATGACTTGACAGTTTATCTAGTAGGTTGTCTTCACTCCCCACCCCCCCTACCACCCTTCTCGTCCAGAGTATTTTTAGTTGATTGAACTCCGAAAAAGGTGACCGTTGGCCCAGTCCAAGCTTGAGTAGCTATTGAGCATCTCATCTCAATTTTCCTGTAAATGCTATTGTGCATCTCATCTCAATTTTCCTGTAAATGGAAGTGCAGAGGTAGTGGTAGTTCTTTTAGCTCATGCCAAAGCATTCTATACCCTATCATGTGTAATAGATGGTGGTGTCCAAACAAATGCTTTTTGGTAGAAATGAAGGTGTGCTGTGTGCACTGTTAGCAAGCTTCTAGAAATTGAGCAGATATCTGATGTCTGTGCACGTGAATAATATATACACCACTATTGCTATCATTTGAGATTTCTAGTAAACTTTTCGATTTGTGTGGGCATCAAAGGATCATTTCCTGTCCTTTCCTCTTTTTTTTTTTT
>NW_019244762.1:0-1534 GCF_002742605.1 Olea europaea var. sylvestris | reverse complement strand
GTAACAAGCGATGAACTTGGAGATTTAGATTTAATCGAGAACTCTGTCAAGATTGGAGAACAAACAATCCTGCATATGCCATCTTTCCAGTGCATTCAGAAGCTCCAGCAAGTTTCTTCACCTGTTGACTTCAATGTCATTCAAAGAACATACTTACGATCATTAAGCGAAGGTAACTCCAAAGAAATCCCATTTTTTGCTTCTCATTGAAAAACATAGAAGCTGAAGAATGTTAATTCCCCCAAAGTATTAAGAATCCAAGACTACCTTTTTATTTTTGCTGGTATTTTCTTGATGACCAGCTGGATCCCTATCCTTGGTCCTCAAGGCTACTAGTATAATTTGTGAAATTTTATGTAGTCCTGATTTGTGTATCTTATATTTGACATTTTTTTCTGCAATCTTTAAGAAAGATGCATTCATTTTTAATTTGGAAAATGTCCAACGTTTGAATTGGATTAAATAGAGTTGTGTGTTGGTGACACTCGTGTAGAAAATCGTTCTTGCATGACAATGTAATGCAACAGGTACCACATATAAAGGTTCCATGACAGAAGCAGAATTAGAAGGCAATACATTCTCTATCTTCTGTGACACTGATTGATCCTTTCCATGGAGTCGAAGGAACTTATTTCTTTAAGCTTGTGTCTTTACTGAAAATGAATGAGTGGTCTCCATACAAAAAGGAAGCATAAGCTATTTAAAAAATATAATTATGTTGGTGAAGAGTATGCAAACATTCCAAAGGCATTCCATATCAATACCTTTTCTAAGCTGTCCAAATAATCATTTTGTTAATTCACTAAATTATTTTGCTGATCTACATGTGAAAACTATTAAATATATTTTCCTAGTCTCAAAGTTAGCACTCTAATTTTGCTGATCTACATGTGAAAACTATTAAATATATTTTGGACAGGTTTAATTATGGGTGCTACCTATGTTGTTACTCCAACTTGTAATGATTCACATGATAATGACAAGTCAGAGCTCAACGCTCAACGTACGTGAAATTTTCTCTTAATCTTCATGGTTTTGTGGATCTTTACTATCAAATTTATTATTTTTTTTTTGTAGGACAATCCTATTACAAGTAGGATAGGATTATGGAATTAATTTGCCTATATAAACAAAGGCTTTGTAAACTTTTTCAAGGACCAATTCGTCACAATCAAATTATCCTCTATAAATTTTCGAGTTTTCCAATTTTTTCTTGTTTCAAGAATTTTAATTTGCTTTTGCACTAGTTTATAGATCTCATCACTGTCAAAAATCTAGTTTGTGAACGTTTCTTCCGAGTTCATTGATTTCACCTCTCTTTTGCTCTGTGCCTTGGCAGTTTTTCAATTGGTCTGCAGTGTTCTAAACTCCCTCGATCAGGGATTAATTTGCTCTTCTTATTGTAATGTTGGAACTGCAATTGAGACTTCATTTAAGTGCTACTACATACTGTTACCTTCAGACAAAGGGGTGATGCTTCTCAGGGTAATTCATCTTTATCACCACTTCCGAGGAATGGCTCGAGTTTTATTTA
>NW_019244761.1:0-1534 GCF_002742605.1 Olea europaea var. sylvestris | reverse complement strand
GAAGAAGAAATGGCTTCATTGTATAAAAATAAAACGTGGGAATTGGTCAATAAACGAAAGAATCAAAACATGATTGATTGTAAGTGGGTCTATAAAATAAAGGAAGAGAAATGAGGCAATAATAAAGTTAGATGCAAAGTTAGAATAGTTGCCAAAGGTTTCACACAAAAAGAAGGTATGAATTATAGTGAAATGTTTTTTCCTATAGCAAAGTATACCACCATTAGGTGTATCCTTGCCTCAGTTGCCAATTCAAGTGGGAACTAGATCAATTAGATGTAAAAACTTCATTCCTAAATCATGAATTAGATGAGGTTATTTACATGAAACCACCATTTGGATTTGTTAAAGGTCATTTTGACAAAATTGTGTGCTTGTTGAAAAAATCTTTATATGACTTGAAACAAATCCTAAGACAATAATATAAAAGATTTGACTCATTTGTATTGAAACTTGCCTTTAATAGAAGCAACTATGATATTTGTCTTTACTATAAAGAGGGTGAAGGTAAAGATTCCTTGTATTTAGTGTTATATGTTGATGATATGCTTCTTGCTAATACAAATAAGTCTGAAATTGATGACATTAAATTTAAGTTAAAAGCAGAATTTGATATGAAAAATCTTGAACCAGCCAAGAAAATTCTTAGTATAGAGATTATAAGAAATAAAGAAAATGGATCTCTCTTCTTAATTCAACAAAGTTATGTAAATAAGATTTTGAAAAAATCAATATATTTGATTGTGAACCTGTATCATTACCTCTTGCTAATCATTTTAAATTGACAACTGATTATTGTCCTAAACTCAAGATGAATTTGATAGAATTTTCTGAAATTGCTTATGCTGATGCTATAGGTTATGTGATTTAGCCTTTAGTATTAGTGTTTTGAGTAGATTCATGACTAATTCTGGTAAAAGCCATTGGGAGACATTAAAATGGTTAATGAAATACTTAAAGGGTTCAATTGACTTGGGTTTAATATTTAAAATGGATAAAGAAGGGGTAACATTAAAGGGTTATACAAGTTCTGATTTTGTGGGAGATAGAGACAATAAGAAATCCACTTCATTATTTCTTCATTTGTGTATCACTGTTGTAAGTTGGAAATTCCAATTACAAAATATTGTTGCTCTACTATCTACTGAGGCAGAGTATATAAGTAATACCAATGCATGTAAAGAAGGTATTTGGCTAAATGGGCTTCTAAAAGAACTTGGCTTGTGGATGCAAATCTTATTATTTTCTCTGAAATTATAAATGGCTAGTGAAGCTTCTGGCTGCACTGTTGCCAAAAATTGTTGGAGGCAAGGTGGAGATTGTTGTGTTTCGAACCCTGGACCTGTGTGTGAATGAAGTGTGTGTCCAAAATTTTTCACCCTGTGAAAACGTGTTTTACGTAATAACACTTCATTTAGTGGAAGCTTATAGTTGGGTTGTTGACACTTGGCGTCTTGATTGTAGTTGGATTATATTCTAGAGCCTTTTGATTTATATCTACAAGGTGATGCTTGAGATGGGAGATCGATTCATT
>NW_019244760.1:1023-83916 GCF_002742605.1 Olea europaea var. sylvestris | reverse complement strand
TGGGGTAATTTCGTCATTTTTCGCGACTGTGTCGGAATGGGCTAAAATTTGACAGGTTGATCGGGAACAAAAATCGCGCCGGGCGTAATTTCGTCATTTTTCGCTACTGTGTCGGAATGGGCTCAAATTTGAAGGGTTGATCGGGAACAAAAATCGCGCCGGGTGAATTTCGTCATTGTTCGCTACTATGTCGGAATGGGCTAAAATTTGGCAGGTTGATCGGTAACAAAAAATTGCGCTGGGGGCAATTTCGTCATTTTTCGCGACTGTGTCGGAATGGACTAAAATTTGACAGGTTGATCGGAAATAAAAATCGCGCTGGGACAATTTCGTCGTGTGAGCTAATAGAAATCAAAGTTATGAGGATATATTCACATCTGGAACCATCGCCATATTGGTTAAGTAAATGAATTCACTTGTATATTTTCTTTATAAAGTAGTTTGAATATGGGCTCAATATTTGAGAGAGGATGAATCATTAGTTTTGTAAATGTACCATAAAGAAGCCAGTTAAAAAATGCAAGTCGTAAATACTAAAATAGTTTGAAGGGCAAAAAGGCAAAATTATCATTTTGCCCTGATCTCATTTTCAATGTCCGACTAGAGTAATATATGTTTCAAAGGTAAGTTTTTTCCTTCATTTTTTGGTATATTACATTGCATTGAGTTGGATACATATAAATAGGGAGATTTTGTAATCTATTTTTGCCTATAGGTCATTTTTCGCTACTGTGTCGGAATGGGCTAAAATTTGACAGGTTGATCGGTAACAAAAAATTGCGCCGGGGGCAATTTCGTAATTTTTCGCGACTGTGTCGGAATGGGCTAAAATTTGACAGGTTGATCGGAAACAAAAATCGGGTCGGGGGCGATTTCGTCATTTTTCGCGACTGTGTCGGAATGGGCTCAAATTTGACAAGTTGATCGGGAACAAAAATTGCGCCGGGTGAATTTCGTCATTTTTCGCAACTGTGTCGGAATTGGGTAAAATTTGACAGGTTGTTCGAAAACAAAAGTGGCGCAAGGGGCAATTTCGTCATTTTTCGCGACTGTGTCGGAATTGGCTGAAATTTGGCAGGTTGATTGGAAATAAAAATTGCGCCAGGGGCAATTTCGTCATTTTTTTCGATTGTGTCGGAATGGGCTGAAATTTGGCAGGTTGATCGGAAATAAAAATCGCGCCGGGGGTATTTTCGTCATTTTTCTCGACTGTGTCGGAATGGGCTAAAATTTGACTCGTTGATCGGCAACAGAAATCGTGCCAGTGGCAATTTCGTCATTTTTTGCAACTGTCGGAATGGGCTAAAATTTGACTGGTTGATCGGTAACAAAAAATCGCGCCGGGGGCAATTTCGTCATTTTTCGCGACTGTGTCGGAATGGGCTAAAATTTGACCGGTTGATCGGAAACAAAAATCGCGCCGGGGGCAATTTCGTCATTTTTCGCGACTGCGTCGGAATGGGCTCAAATTTGACAGGTTGATTGGGAACAAAAACCGCGCCGGGGGCAATTTCGTCATTTTTTACGACTGTGTACGAATTGGCTAAAATTTCAGAGGTTGGTTGGAAATAAAAATTGCGCCGGGGGCAATTTCGTCATTTTTCGCGACTGTGTCGGAATGGGCTAAAATTGGACTGGTTGATCGAAAACAAAAATAGCGCCGGGGGCAATTTCATCATTTTTCTCGACTGTGTCGAAATGGGCTGAAATTTGGCAGGTTGATCGGAAACAAAAATCGCGTCGGGGGTAATTTCGTCATTTTTCGCGACGGTGTCGGAATGGGTTAAAATTTGACTGGTTGATCGGGAACAAAAATCGCGCCGGGTGAATTTCGTCATTTTTCGCAACTGTGTCGGAATTGGCTAAAATTTGACAGGTTGATCGGAAATAAAATGGACCACTAGAACTGCCTCGACATATTAGGGCGATAGTGCGGATCGACAGACATGGATTGCCCAGTTTCAGAGGTTCGTAATTTAGGCTATTCTTTATTGTATAGGGAAATAGTACTTCCTCATTTATTGCTTTCATTTATTATATTCATTTGTTGCATCACTGCTTTTTGGAGGTCAGGTTCATGCCCCCTCCTTCCATGTATTCTTAACTTTTATGAAATAAATATGGTCGGGGAACCCTTAACCCCCATCGACCTTCCTTGGTTGACCCTAAAAAGTCACTAAGGATGTGTTGATGTCTTTACCAAAAAAAATATAAAATAAAATAAAGTGGCTTTGGGGGGCAATTTCGTCATTTTTCGCGACTGTGTCGGAATGGGCTAAAATTTGACAGGTTGATCGAAAACAAAAATCGCGCCGGGTGCAATTTCGTCATTTTTCGCGACTGTATCAAAGTGGGCTAGAATTTGACAGGTTGACCAGGAACAAAAATCGCGCCGGGTGAATTTCGTCATTTTTCGCGACTGTGCCGGAATTGGCTAAAATTTGACAGGTTGATCGGAAACAAAAATCACGCAGGGGCAATATCGTCATTTCTCGCGACCGTGTCGGAATGGGCTAAAATTTGACCGATTGATCGGAAACGAAAATCGCGTCGGGGTCAAATTCGTCAGTTTTCTCGACTGTGTCGGAATGGGCTGAAATTTGGCAGGTTGATCGGAAATAAAAATCGCGCCGGGGGTAATTTCGTCATTTTTCGCGACTGTGTCGGAATGGGCTGAAATTTGGCAGGTTGATCGGAAATAAAAATCGCGCCGGGGGTAATTTCGTCATTTTTCTGCACTATGTCGGAATGGGCTAATATTTGACTAGTTGATCAGAAACAATAACCGCGCCAGGGGCAATTTCGTCATTTCTCGCAACTGTGTCGGAATGGGCTAAAATTTGACAGGTTGACCGAAAAAAATCGCGCCGGGGGCAATTTCAACATTTTTCGTGGCTGTTTCGGAATGGGCTAAAATTTAACAGGTTGTTCGGAAATAAAAATCGCGCCAGGGGCAATTTCGTCATTTTTCGCGACTGTGTAGGAATTGGCTGAAATTTGGCAGGTTGATTGGAAATAAAAATTGCGCCAGGGGCAATTTCGTCATTTTTTTCGATTGTGTCGGAATGGGCTGAAATTTGGCAGGTTGATCGGAAATAAAAATCGCGCCGGGGGTATTTTCGTCATTTTTCTCGACTGTGTCGGAATGGGCTAAAATTCGACTCGTTGATCGGAAACAAAAATCGTGCCAGTGGCAATTTCTTCATTTTTTGCAACTGTCGGAATGGGCTAAAATTTGACGGGTTGATCGGTAACAAAAAATCGCGCCGGGGGCAATTTCGTCATTTTTCGCGACTGTGTCGGAATGGGCTAAAATTTGACCGGTTGATCGGAAACAAAAATCGCGCCGGGGGCAATTTCGTCATTTTTCGCGATTGCGTCGGAATGGGCTCAAATTTGACAGGTTGATTGGGAACAAAAATCGCGCCGGGGGCAATTTCGTCATTTTTTACGACTGTATACGAATTGGCTAAAATTTCAGAGGTTTGTCGGAAATAAAAATCGCGCCGGGGGCAATTTCGTCATTTTTCGCGACTGTGTCGGAATGGGCTAAAATTTGACTGGTTGATCGAAAACAAAAATAGCGCCGGGGGCAATTTCATCATTTTTCTCGACTGTGTCGAAATGGGCTGAAATTTGGCAGGTTGATCGGAAACAAAAATCGCGTCGGGGGTAATTTCGTCATTTTTCGCGACGGTGTCGGAATGGGTTAAAATTTGACTGGTTGATCGGGAACAAAAATCGCGCCGGGTGAATTTCGTTATTTTTCGGAACTGTGTCGGAATTGGCTAAAATTTGACAGGTTGATCGGAAATAAAATGGACCACTAGAACTGCCTCGACATATTAGGGCGATAGTGCGGATCGACAGACATGGATTGTCCAGTTTCAGAGGTTCGTAATTTAGGCTATTCTTTATTGTATAGGGAAGTAGTACTTCCTCATTTATTGCTTTCATTTATTATATTCATTTGTTGCATCACTGCTTTTTGGAGGTCAGGTTCATGCCCCCCTCCTTCCGTGTATTCTTAACTTTTATGAAATAAATATGGTTGGGGAACCCTTAACCCCCATCGACCTTCCTTGTTGGACCCTAAAAAGTCACTAAGGATGTGTTGATGTCTTTACAAAAAAAAATATAAAATAAAATAAAATGGCTTTAGGGGGCAATTTCGTCATTTTTCGCGACAGTGTCGGAATGGGCTAAAATTTGACAGGTTGATCGAAAACAAAAATCGCGCCGGGTGCAATTTCGTCATTTTTCGCGACTGTATCAAAGTGGGCTAGAATTTGACAGGTTGACCGGGAACAAAAATCACGCCGGGTGAATTTCGTTATTTTTCGCGACTATGCCGGAATTGGCAAAAATTTGACAGGTTGATCGAAAACAAAAATCGCGCCGGGTGCAATTTCGTCATTTGTCGCGACTGTATCAAAATGGGCTAGAATTTGACAGGTTGGCCGGGAACAAAAATCGCGCTGGGTGAATTTCGTCATTTTTCGCGACTATGCCGGAATTGGCTAAAATTTGACTGGTTGATCGAAGACAAAAATAACGTCGGGGGCAATTTCGTCATTTATCTCGACTGTGTTGGAATGGGCTGAAATTTTGGCAGGTTGATCGGAAACAAAAATAGCGCTGGGGCAATTTCTTCATTTTTCGCGACTGTGTCGGAATGGGCTCAAATTTGACAGGTTGATCGGGAACAAAAATCGCGCATGGGGTAATTTCGTCATTTTTCGCTACTGTGTCGGAATGGGCTAAAATTTGAAATGTTGATCGGGAACAAAAATCGCGCCGGGTGAATTTCGTCATTTTTCGAAACTGTGTCGGAATTGGCTAAAATTTGACAGGTTAATTGGAAACAAAAATGGCGCAAGGGGCAATTTCGTCATTTTTCGCGACTGTGTCGGAATTGGCTGAAATTTGACTTATTGATCGGAAACAAAAACCTCGCCGGGGGCAAATTCGTAAGTTTTCTCGACTGTTTCGGAATGGGCTGAAATTTGGAAGGTTGATCGGAAATAAAAACCGCGCCGGGGGTAATTTCGTCATTTTTCTGCACTGTGTCGGAATGGGTTAAAATTTGACCGGTTGATCGGAAACAAAAATAGCGCCGGGGGCAATTTCGTCATTCTTCGCGACTGTGTACGAATTGGCTGAAATTTCACGGGTTGATCGGAAATAAAAATCGCGCCGGGGGCAATTTTGTCATTTTTCGCGACTGTGTCGGAATGGGCTAAAATTTGGCTGGTTGATCGAAGACAAAAATAGCGTCGGGGGCAATTTCGTCATTTATCTCGACTGTGTTGGAATGGGCTGAAATTTGGCAGGTTGATCGGAAACAAAAATCGCGCTGGGGCAATTTCTTCATTTTTCGCGACTGTGTCGGAATGGGCTCAAATTTGACAGGTTGATCGGGAACAAAAATCGCGCCGGGGGTAATTTCGTCATTTTTCGCTACTGTGTCGGAATGGGCTAAAATTTGACAGGTTGATCAGTAACAAAAAATTGCGCCAGGGGCAATTTTGTCATTTTTCTCGATTGTGTCGGAATGGGCTAAAATTTGACTGGTTGACTGAAAACAGAAATCGCACCGGGAGCAATTTCGTCATTTTTCGCGACTGTGCCGGAATGGGCCCAAATTTGATTGGTCGATCGGAAACAAAAATCGCGCTGGGGCAATTTCGTCATTTTCCGCGACTGTGTCGGAATGGGCTAAAATTTGACAGGTTGATCGGGATTAAAAATCGCGCCGGGGGTAATTTCGTCATTTTTCACTACTGTGTCGGAATGGGCTCAAATTAGACAGGTTGATCAGGAACAAAATTCGCGCCGGGTGAATTTCGTCATTTTTCGCTACTATGTCGGAATGGGCTAAAATTTGACAGGTTGATCGATAACAAAAAATTGAACCGGGGGTAATTTCGTCATTTTTCGCGACTGTATCGGAATGGGCTAAAATTTGACAGGTTGATCGGAAACCAAAATCGCGCTGGGGCAATTTCGTCATTTTTCGCGACTGTATCGGAATGGGCTCAAATTTGACAGGTTGATCGGGAACAAAAATTGCGCCGGGTGAATTTCGTCATTTTTCGCTACTATGTCGGAATGGGCTAAAATTTGACAGGTTGATCGGTAACAAAAAATTGCACCGGGGGCAATTTCGTCATTTTTCGCGACGATGTCGGAATGGGCTAAAATTTGACAGGTTGATCGGGACCGAAAATCGCGCCGGGTGTAATTTCGTCATTTTTCGGACAGGTTGATCGGAAACAAAAATCGCGCTGGGGTAATTTCGTCATTTTTCGCGACTGTGTCGGAATGGGCTAAAATTTGACAGGTTGATCGGGACCGAAAATCGCGCCGGGGGTAATTTCGTCATTTTTCGCTACTGTGTCGGAATGGGCTCAAATTTGACAAGTTGATCGGGAACAAAAATCGCGCCGGGTGAATTTCGTCATTGTTCGCTACTATGTCGGAATGGGCTAAAATTTGACAGGTTGATCGGTAACAAAAAATTGCGCTGGGGGCAATTTCGTCATTTTTCGTGACTGTGTCGGAATGGGCTCAAATTTGACAGGTTGATCGGGAACAAAAATCGCGCCGGGTGAATTTCGTCATTGTTCGCTACTATGTCGGAATGGGCTAAAATTTGACAGGTTGATCGGAAATAAAAATCGCGCCGGGGCAATTTCGTCATTTTTCGCGACTGTGTCGGAATGGGCTTAAATTTGACAGGTTGATCAGAAACAAAAATCACGCCGGGGGTAATTTTGTCATTTTTCGCTACTGTGTCGGAATGGGCTAAAATTTGACAGGTTGATCGGTAACAAAAAATTGCGCCGGGGGCAATTTCGTCATTTTTCGCGACTGTGTCGGAATGGGCTAAAATTTGACAGGTTGATCGGAAACAAAAATCGGGTCGGGGGTGATTTCGTCATTTTTCGCAACTGTGTCGGAATGGGCTCAAAGTTGACAAGTTGATCAGGAACAAAAATCGCGCCGGGTGAATTTCGTCATTTTTCGCAACTGTGTCGGAATTGGGTAAAATTTGACAAGTTGTTCGAAAACAAAAATCGCACTTCTGGACTGTGTCGGAATGGGCTAAAATTTTACTGGTTGATCGGACACAAAAACTATGCCAGGGTCAATTTCGTAATTTTTTACGACGACGTCGGAATGGGCTAAAATTTGACAGGTTGATCAGAAACAAAAATCGCGTCGGGCACAATTTCGTCATTTTTCGAAACTGTGTCGGAATTGGCTAAAATTTGACAGGTTGATTGGAAACAAAAATGGCGCAAGGGACAATTTTGCCATTTTTCGCGACTGTGTCGGAATTGGCTGAAATTTGACTTATTGATCGGAAACAAAAACCGAGCCGGGGGCAAATTCGTAAGTTTTCTCGACTGTTTCGGAATGGGCTGAAATTTGGCAGGTTGATCGGAAATAAAAACCGCGCCGGGGGTAATTTCGTCATTTTTCTGCACTGTGTCGGAATGGGTTAAAATTTGACCGGTTGATCGGAAACAAAAATAGCGCCGGGGGCAATTTCGTCATTCTTCGCGACTGTGTACGAATTGGCTGAAATTTCACAGGTTGATCGGAAATAAAAATCGCGCCGGGGGCGATTTTGTCATTTTTCGCGACTGTGTCGGAATGGGCTAAAATTTGACTGGTTGATCGAAGACAAAAATAGCGTCGGGGGCAATTTCGTCATTTATCTGGACTGTGTTGGAATGGGCTGAAATTTGGCAGGTTGATCGGAAACAAAAATCGCGCTGGGGCAATTTCTTCATTTTTCGCGACTGTGTCGGAATGGGCTCAAATTTGACAGGTTGATCGGGAACAAAAATCGCGCCGGGGGTAATTTCGTCATTTTTCGCTACTGTGTCGGAATGGGATAAAATTTGACAGGTTGATCGGTAACAAAAAATTGCGCCGGGGCAATTTTGTCATTCTTCTCGATTGTGTCGGAATGGGCTAAAATTTGACTGGTTGACTGAAAACAGAAATCGCACCGGGAGCAATTTTGTCATTTTTCGCGACTGTGTCGGAATGGGCTCAAATTTGACAGGTTGATCGGAAACAAAAATCGCGCTGGGGCAATTTCGTCATTTTTCGCGACTGTGTCGGAATGGGCTCAAATTTGACAGGTTGATCGGAAACAAAAATCGCGCTGGGGCAATTTCGTCATTTTTCGCGACTGTGTCGGAATGGACTAAAATTTGACAGGTTGATCGGGAACAAAAATCGCGCCGGGTGAATTTCGTCATTTTTCGAAACTGTGTTGGAATTGACTAAAATTTGACAGGTTGATCGGAAACAAAAATGGCGCAAGGGGCAATTTCGGCATTTTTCGCGACTGTGTCGGAATTGGCTGAAATTTGACAGGTTGATCGATAACAAAAAATTGAGCCGGGGGTAATTTCGTCATTTTTCGCTACTGTATCAACATGGGCTAGAATTTGACAGGTTGATCGGGAAGAAAAATCGCGCCAGGTGAATTTCGTCATTTTTTGCGACTGTGCCAGAGTTGGCTAAAATTTGACAGGTTGATCGGTAGCAAAAAATCACGACAAGGGCAATTTCGTCATTTTTCGCGACGGTGTCGGAATGGGCTAAAATTTTACTGATTGATCGGAAACGAAAAACACGCCGGGGACAATTCGTCAGTTTTCTCGACCGTGTCAGAATGGGCTGAAATTTGGCAGGTTGATCGGAAATAAAAATCGCGCCGGGGGTAATTTCGTCATTTTTCTGCACTGTGTCGGAATGGGCTAATATTTGACTAGTTGATCAGAAACAATAACCGCGCCAGGGGCAATTTCGTCATTTCTCGCGACTGTGTCGGAATGGGCTAAAATTTGACAGGTTGACCGAAAAAAATCGCGCCGGGGCCAATTTCGTCATTTTTCGCGACTGTTTCGGAATGGGCTAAAATTTAGCAGGTTGTTCGGAAATAAAAATCACGCCAGGAGCAATTTCGTCATTTTTCGCGACTGTGTCGGAATTGGCTGAAATTTGGCAGGTTGATTGGAAATAAAAATTGCGCCAGGGGCAATTTCGTCATTTTTTCGATTGTGTCGGAATGGGCTGAAATTTGGCAGGTTGATTGGAAATAAAAATCGCGCCGGGGGTATTTTCGTCATTTTTCTTGACTGTGTCGGAATGGGCTAAAATTTGACAGGTTGATCGGAAAAAAACCGCGCTGGGGGCAATTTCGTCATTTTTCGCGACTGTGTGGGAATGGGCTCAAATTTGGCAGGTTGATCGGGAACAAAAATCGCGCCGCGTGTAATTTCGTCATTTTTCTCTACTGTGTCAGAATTGGCTAAAATTTGACAGGTTGATCGGAAACAAAAATCGCGCCAAGGGCAATTTCGTTATATTTCGCGACTGTGTCGGAATGGGCTAAAATTTGACAGGTTGACCGAAAAGAAAAATCGCGGCGGGGGCAATTTCGTCATTTTTCGCGACTTTGTCTGAATTGGCTGAAATTTGGTAGGTTGATCGGAAATAAGAATTGCGTCGTGGGCAATTTCGTCATTTTTCTCAATTGTGTCGGAATGAGCTTAAATTTGACTGGTTGATCGGAAACAGAAACCGCGCCTGGGGCAATTTCGTCATTTTTCACGACTATGTCAGAATGCGCTAAAATTTGACAGGTTGATCGGAAATAAAAATCGCGTCGGGGGCAATTTCGTCATTTTTCACGACTGTGTATGAATTGGCTAAAATTTGACAAGTTGATTGGAAATAAAAATCGCGTCGGGGGCAATTTCGTCATTTTTCGCGACTGTGTCGGAATGAGCTAAAATTTGACAGGTTGATCGGAAAAAACCGCGTTGGGGGCAATTTCGTCATTTTTCGCGACTGTGTGGGAATGGGCTCAAATTTGGCAGGTTGATCAAGAACAAAAATCACGCCGCGGGTAATTTCGTCATTTTTCGCTACTGTGTCAGAATTGTCTAAAATTTGATAGGTTGATCGGAAACAAAAGTCGCGCCAGGGGCAATTTAGTCATTTTTCGCGATTGTGTTGGAATGAGCTAAAATTTGACAGGTTGTTAGGAAAACAAAAATCACGCCAAGGGCAATTTCGTCATTTTTCGCGACTGTGTCGAAATGGGCTCAAATTTGGCAGGTTGATCAGGAACAAAAATCGCGCCGGGGGTAATTTCGTCATTTTTCGCTACTGTGTCAGAATTGGCTAAAATTTGACAGGTTGATCGGAAACAAAAATCGCGTCAGGGGCAATTTCGTAATTTTTCACGACTGTGTCAAAATGGGCTAGAATTTGACAGGTTGATCGGGAACAAAAATCGCGACAGGTGAATTTCGTCATTTTTCGCGACTGTGCCGGAATTGGCTAAAATTTGACAGGTTGATCGGAAACAAAAATCGGGCCGGGGGCAATTTCGTCATTTTTCCTGACTGTGTCGGAATGGGCTAAAATTTGACAGGTTGATCGGAAACAAAAATCGCGCCGGGGGCAATTTCGTCATTTTTCGCCACTATGTCGGAATGGGCTCAAATTTGACAGTTTGATCGGGAACAAAAATCGCGTCGGGAGAATTACGCCATTTTTCGCAACTATGTCGGAATTGGCTGAAATTTGACAGGTTGATCGGAAACAAAAATCGCGCCAGTGGCAATTTCGTCATTTTTCGCGACAGTGTCGGAATGGGATTAAATTTGACTGGTTGATCGGAAACGAAAACCACGCCAGGGGCAATTTCGTCAGTTTTCTCGACTGTGTCGGAATGGGCTGAAATTTGGCAGGTTGATCGGAAATAAAAACCGCGCCGTGGGCAATTTCGTCATTTTTCTCGATTGTGTCGGAATCGGCTAAAATTTGACTGGTTGATCGGAAACAAAAATCGGCCCGAGGACAATTTCGTCATTTTTCGCGACTGTGTCGGAATAGGCTAAAATTTGACGGGTTGATCGGAAACAAAAATCGCGCCGGGGGCAATTTCCTCATTTTTCGCGACTATGTCGGAATGGGCTCAAATTTGACAGGTTGATCGGGAACAAAAATCGCGCCGGGTGAATTACGCCATTTTTCGCAACTGTGTCGGAATTGGCTGAAATTTGACAGGTTGATCGGAAACAAAAATCGCGCCAATGGCAATTTCGTCATTTTTCGCGACGGTGTCGGAATGGGATAAAATTTGACTGGTTGATCGGAAACGAAAACCACGTCGGGGGCAATTTCGTAAGTTTTCTCGATTGTGTCGAAATCGGCTAAAATTTGACTGGTTGATCGGAAACAAAAATGGCCCGGGGACAATTTCGTCATTTTTCGCGACTGTGTCGGAATAGGCTAAAATTTGACGGGTTGATCGGAAACAAAAATCGCGTCGGGGGCAATTTCGTCATATTTCGCGACTGTGTCAAAATGGACTAGAATTTGACAGGTTGATCGGGAAGAAAAATCGCGCCGGGTGAATTTCGTCGTTTTTCGCGACTGCGCCGGAGTTGGCTAAAATTTATCAAGTTGATCGGTAACAAAAAAATCGCAACAGGGGCAATTTCGTCATTTTTCGCGACGGTGTCGGAATGGGCTAAAATTTGACTGATTGATCGGAAACCAAAACCGCGCCAGGGGCAAGTTCGTCAGTTTTCTCGTCTGTGTCGGAATGGGCTGAAATTTGGCAGGTTGATCGGAAATAAAAATCGCGCCGGGGGTAATTTCGTCATTTTTCTGCACTGTGTCGGAATGGGCTGAAATTTGGCAGGTTGATCGGAAATAAAAATCGCGCCGGGGGTAATTTCGTCATTTTTCTGCACTGTGTCGGAATGGGGTAAAATTTGACTAGTTGATCAGAAACAATAACCGCGCCAGGGGCAATTTCGTCATTTTTCGCGACTGTGTCGGAATGGGCTAAAAGTTGACAGGTTGACCGAAAAAAAACCACGCCGGGGGCAATTTCGTCATTTTCCGTGACTGTTTCGGAATGGGCTAAAATTTAACAGGTTGATCGGAAATAAAAATCGCGCCTAGGGCAATTGCGTCATTTTTTGCGACGGTGTCGAAATGGGATAAAATTTGACTGGTTGATCGGAAACGAAAACCACGCCGAGGGCAATTTCGTAAGTTTTCTCGACTATGTCGGAATGGGCTGAAATTTGGCAGGTTGATCGGAAATAAAAAATCGCGCCGGGGGCAATTTCGTCATTTTTCACGATTGTGTCGGAATCAGCTAATATTTGACTGGTTGATCGGAAACAAAAATCGAGCCGGGGGCAATTTCGTCATTTTTCGCGACTGTGTCGGAATGGGCTAAAATTTGACAGGTTGATCGGAAACAAAAATCGCGCCGGGGGCAATTTCGTCATATTTCGCGACTGTGTCAAAATGGGCTAGAATTTGACAGGTTGATCGGGAAGAAAAACCGCGCCGGGTGAATTTCGTCATTTTTCGCGACTGTACCGGAATTGGCTAAAATTTGACAGGTCGATCGGTAACAAAAAATCGCGCCAGGGCCAACTTCGTCATTTTTCGCGACGGTGTCGGAATGGTCTAAAATTTGACTGATTGATCGGAAACGAAAATCGCGCTATGGGCAAGTTCGTCAGTTTTCTCGACCGTGTCGAAATGGGCTGAAATTTGGCAGGCTGATCGGAAATAAAAATCGCGCCTGGGGTAATTTCGTCATTCTTCTGCACTGTGTCGGAATGGGCTAAAATTTGATTAGTTGATCAGAAACAATAACCGCGCCAGGGGCAATTTCGTCATTTTTCGCGACTGTGTGGGAATGGGCAAAAATTTGACAGGTTGACCGAAAAAAACCGCGCCGGGGGCAATTTCGTCATTTTCCGAGACTGTTTCGGAATGGGCTAAAATTTAACAGGTTGATCGGAAATAAAAATTGCGCCAGGGTCAATTTCGTCATTTTTCGCAACTGTGTCGGAAATGGCTAAAATTTCGCAGGTTGATCGGAAATAAAAATTGCGCCGGGGGCAATTTCGTCATTTTCCTCGATTGTGTCGGAATGGGCTGAAATTTGGCCGTTAGATCGGAAATAAAAATCGCGTAGGGGGCATTTTCGTCAATTTTCTCGACTGTGTGGGAATGGGCTAAAATTTGACTCGTTGATTGGAAACAAAAATCGCGCCAGGGGCAATTTCGTCATTTTTCGCAACTGTCGGAATTGGCTAAAATTTGACAGGTTGATCGGTAACAAAAAGTCGCGCCGGGGGCAATTTCGTCATTTTTCGTGACTGTGTCGGAATGGGCTAAAATTTGACAGGTTGATCGGAAAAAAAAATCGCGCCGGGGGCAATTTCGTCTGTTTTCGCAACTGTGTCGGAATGGGCTCAAATTTGACAAGTTGATCGGGAACAAAAATCGCGCCTGGGGCAATTTCGTCATTTTTCGCAACTGTGTACGAATTGGCTAAAATTTCACAGGTTGATCGGAAATAAAAATCGCGCCGGTGGCAATTTCGTCATTTTTCGCGGCTGTGTCGAATGGGCTAAAATTTGACAGGTTGATCGAAAACAAAAATAGCGCCGGGGGCAATTTCGTCATTTATCTCGACTGTGTCGGAATGGGCTGAAATTTGGCAGGTTGATCAGAAATAAAAATCGCGTCGGGGGCATTTTCGTCATTTTTCTCAACTGTGTCGGAATGGGCTAAAATTTGACTCGTTGATTGGAAGCAAAAATCGCGCCAGGGGCAATTTCGTCATTTTTCGCAACTGTCGGAATGGGCTAAAATTTGACAGATTGATCGGTAACAAAAAATCACGCCAGGGGCAATTTTGTCATTTTTCGCGACGGTGTCGAAATGGGCTAAAATTTGACTGATTGATCGGAAACGAAAATCACGCCGGGGGCAAGTTATTCAGTTTTCTCGACTGTGTCGGAATGGGCTGAAATTTGGCAGGTTGATCTGAAATAAAAACCGCGCCAGGGGTAATTTCGTCATTTTTCTGCACTGTGTCGGAATGAGCTAAAATTTGACTGGTTGATCAGAAACAATAACCGCGCCAGGGGCAATTTCGTCATTTATTGCGACTGTGTCGAAATGGGCTAAAATTTGACAGGTTGTCCGAAAGAAAACCGCACCGGGGGCAATTTCGTCATTTTCCATGGCTGTTCCGGAATGGGCTAAAATTTAACAGGTTGATCGGAAATAAAAAAACTCTCCAGGGGCAATTTCGTCATTTTTCGCGAATGTGTCGAAATTGTCTAAAATTTGACAGGTTGATCAGAAACAAAAATCGCGCCTGGGATAATTTCGTCATTTTTCGCTACTGTGTCAGAATTGGCTAAAATTTCACAGGTTGATCGGAAACAAAAATCGCGCCGGGGGCAATTTCGTCATTTTTCGCGACTGTGTCGGAATGGGCTAAAATTTGACTGGTTGAACGAAAACAAAAATAGCGCCGGGGGCAATTTCGTCATTTTTCTCGACTGTGTCGGAATGGGCTGAAATTTGACGGGTTGATCGGAAACAAAAATCGCGTCGGTTTCGACATTTTTCGCGATGGTGTCGGAATGGGTTAAAATTTGACTGGTTGATCGGGAACAAAAATCGCGTCGGGTGAATTTCGTCATTTTTCGCAACTGTGTCGGAATTGGCTAAAATTTGACAGGTTAATCGGAAATAAAATGGCTTTAGGGATCAATTTCGTCATTTTTCGCGACTTTCTCGGAATGGGCTAAAATTTGACAGGTTGATCGGAAAAAAAATCGCACCGGGTGCAATTTCGTCATTTTTCGCGACTGTGTCATAATGGGCTAGAATTTGACAAGTTGATCGGAAACAAAAACCGCGTCGGGTGAATTTCGTCATTTTTCAGGAGTGTGCCGGAATTGGCTAAAATTTGACAGATTGATCGGAAACAAAAATCGCGCCAGGAGCAATTTCGTCATTTTTCGCGACGGTGTCGGAATGAGCTAAAATTTGACTGATTGATGGGAAACGAAAATCGCGCCGGGGGCAAATTCGTCAGTTTTCTCGACTGTGTCGGAATGGGCTGAAATTTGGCAGGTTGATTGGAAATAAAAACCACGCCGGGGGTAATTTCATCATTTTTCTGCACTGTGTCGTAATGGGTTAAAATTTGACTAGTTGATCGGAAACAATAACCGCGCCAGGGGCAATTTCGTCATTTTTCGCGACTGTGTCGGAATGGGCTAAAATTTGACAGGTTGACAAAAAAAAACTGCGCCGGGGGCCATTAGTCATTTTCCGCGACTGTTTCGGAATGGGCTAAAATTTAACAGGTTGATCGGAAATAAAAATCGCTCCAGGGGCAATTACGTCATTTTTCGCGACTGTGTCGGAATTGGCTGAAATTTGGCAGATTGATCAGAAATAAAAATTGCGCCGAGGGCAATTTCGTCATTTTTCTCGATTGTGTCGAAATGGGCTGAAATTCGGCAGGTTGATCGGAAATAAAAATCGCGCCGGGGGCATTTTCGTCATTTTTCTCGACTGTGTCGGAATGGGCAAAAATTTGACTCGTTGATCGGAAACAAAAACCGCGCCAGGGGTAATTTCGTCATTTTTCGTAACTGTGTCAGAATGGGCTAAAATTTGACAGGTTGATCGGTAACAAAAAATCGCGCCAGGGGCAGTTTCGTCATTTTTCGCGACGGTGTCGGAATGGGCTAAAATTTGACTGACTGATCGGAAACGAATATCGCGCCGGTCAAATTCGTCAATTTTCTCGGCTGTGTCGGAATGGACTGAAATTTGTCAGGTTGATCGGAAATAAAAACCGCGCCGGGGGTAATTTCGTCATTTTTTGCACTGTGTCGGAATGGGCTAAAATTTGACTGGTTGATCAGAAACAATAACCGCGCCAAGGGCAATTTTGTCATTTATCGCGACTGTGTCGGAATGAGCTAAAATTTGACAGGTTGACCGAAAAAAAAACTGCGCCGGGGGCAGTTTCGTCATTTTCTGCGACTGTTCCGGAATGGGCTAAAATTTAACAGGTTGATCGGAAATAAAAATCGCTCCAGGCGCAATTTCGTCATTTTTCGTGACTGTGTCGGAATTGGCTAAAATTTGACAGGTTGATCGGAAACAAAAATCGCGCCGGGGGTAATTTCATCATTTTTTGTTACTGTGTCAGAATTGGCTAAAATTTCACAGGTTGATCGGAAACAAAAATCGCGCCAGGGGCAATTTCGTCATTTTTCGCGACTGTGTCAAAATGGGCTAAAATTTGACTGGTTGATCGAAAACAAAAATAGCGCCGGGGGCAATTTCGTCATTTTTCTCGACTGTGTCGGAATGGGCTGAAATTTGGCAGGTTGATCGGAAACAAAAATCTAGCCGGGGGCAATTTCGTCATTTTTCTCGACTGTGTCGGAATGGGCTGAAATTTGGCAGGTTGATCGGAAACAAAAATCTAGCCGGGGGCAATTTCGTCATTTTTCGCGACTGTGTCTGAATGGGCCAAAATTTGACAGGTTGATCGAAAACAAAAATCGCGTCGGGGGCAATTTCGTCATTTATCGCGATTGTGTCAAAATGGGCTAGAATTTGACAGGTTGATCGGGAACAAAAACCACGCCGGGTGAATTTCGTCATTTTTTGTGACTGTGCCGAAATTGGCTAAAATTTGACAGGTTGATCGGAAACAAAAATCGCGCCAGGGGCAATTTCGTTATTTTTCGCGACTGTGTCGGAATTGACTGAAATTTGGCAGGTTGATCGGAAATAAAAATCGCTTCGGGGGCAATTTCGTCATTTTTCTCGATTGTGTTGGAATGGGCTAAAATTTGACTGGTTGATCGGAAACAGAAATCGCGCCGGGGGCAATTTCGTCATTTTTCACGACTGTGTCTGAATGGGCAAAAATTATACCGGTTGATCGGAAACAAAAATCGCGCCGGGGGCAATTTCGTCATTTTTCGCGATTGTGTACGAATTGGCTAAAATTTCATAGGTTGATCGGAAATAAAAATCGCACCGGGGGCAATTTCGTCATTTTTCACGACTGTGTCAGAATGGGCTAAAATTTGACTTGTTGATCGAAAAAAAAATAGCGCCGGGGGCAATTTCGTCATTTTTCTCTACTGTGTCGGAATGGGCTGAAATTTGGCAGGTTGATCGTAAACAAAAATCGCGTCGGGGGTAATTTCGTCATTTTTCGCGATGGTGTTGGAATGGGTTAAAATTTGACTGGTTGATCGGGAACAAAAATCGCGCCGGGTGAATTTGGTCATTTTTCGCAACTGTGTCGGAATTGGCTATAATTTGACAGGTTGATCGGAAATAAAATGGCTTTACGGGTCAATTTCGTCATTTTTCGCGACTTTGTCGGAATGGGCTAAAATTTTACAGATTAATCGGAAACAAAAATCGCGCCGGGTGCAATTTCGTCATTTTTCGCGACTGTGTCAAAATGGGCTAGAATTTGACAGGTTGATTGTAAACAAAAATCGCATCGGGTGAATTTCGTCATTTTTCGCGACTGTGCCGGAATTGGCTAAAATTTGACAGGTTGATCGGAAACAAAAATCGCGCCAGGGGCAATTTCGTCATTTTTCGCGACGGTGTCGGAATTGGCTAAAATTTGATTGATTGATGGGAAACGAAAATCGGGCCGGGGGCAAATTCGTCAGTTTTCTCGACAGTGTCGGAATGGGCTGAAATTTGGCAGGTTGATCGGAAATAAAAACCACGCCGGGGGTAATTTCTTCATTTTTCTGCACTGTGTCGTAATGGGCTAAAATTTGACTGGTTGATCAGAAATAATAACCGCGCCTGGGCAATTTCGTCATTTTTCGCGACTGTGTCGGAATGGGCTAAAATTTGACAGGTTGACCGAAAAGAAAAATCGCGCCGGGGGCAATTTCGTCATTTTTCGCGACTGTTTCGGAATGGGCTAAAATTTAACAGGTTGATCGGAAATAAAAATCACGCTAGGGGAATTTCGTCATTTTTCGCGACTGTGTCGGAATTGGCTGAAATTTGGCTGGTTGATCGGAAATAAGAATTGCGCCGGGGGCAATTTCGTCATTTTTCTCGATTGTGTCGGAATTAGCTAAAATTTGACTGATTGATCGGAAACAGAAATCGCGCCGGGGGCAATTTCGTCATTTTTAACGACTATGTCAGAATGCGCTAAAATTTGACAGGTTGATCAGAAACAAAAATCGCGTCGGGGACAATTTCGTCATTTTTCACGACTGTGTACGAATTGGCTAAAATTTGACAGGTTGCTCGGAAATAAAAATCGCGCCGGGGGTAATTTCGTCATTTTTCGCTACTGTGTTAGAATTGGCTAAAATTTGAGAGGTTGATCGGAAACAAAAATCGCGCCAGGGGCAATTTAGTCATTTTTCGCGACTGTGTTGGAATGAGCTAAAACTCGACAGGTTGATCGGAAACAAAAATCACGCCGAGGGCAATTTCGTCATTTTTCGCGACTGTGTCAAAATGGGCTCAAATTTGGCAGGTCGATCGGGAACAAAAATCGCGCCGGGAGTAATTTCGTCATTTTTCGCTACTGTGTCAGAATTGGCTAAAATTTGACAGGTTGATCGGAAACAAAAATCGTGCCGGGGGCAATTTCGTCATTTTTCGCGACTGTGTCAAAATGGGCTAGAATTTGACAGATTGATCGGGAACAAAAACCGCGACAGGTGAATTTCGTCATTTTTTCGCGACTGTGCCGGAATTGGCTAAAATTTGACAGGTTGATCGGAAACAAAAATCGGGCCGGGGGCAATTTCGTCATTTTTCCTAACTGTGTCGGATGGGCGAAAATTTGATAGGTTGATCGGAAACAAAAATCGTGCCGGGGGCAATTTCGTCATTTTTCGCGACTATGTCGGAATAGGCTCAAATTTGACAGGTTGATCGGGAACAAAAATCGCGCCGGGTGAATTACGCCATTTTTCGCAACTGTGTCGGAATTGGCTAAAATTTGATAGGTCGGTAACAAAAATCGCGCCGGGGGCAATTTCATCATTTTTCGCGACGGTGTCGAAATTGGCTAAAATTAGACCGGCTGATCGGAAACGAAAACCACGCCGGGGGCAATTTCATCATTTTTCGCGACGGTGTCGAAATTGGCTAAAATTAGACCGGCTGATCGGAAACGAAAACCACGCCGGGGGCAATTTCATCATTTTTCGCGACGGTGTCGAAATTGGCTAAAATTAGACCGGCTGATCGGAAACGAAAACCACGCCGGGGGCAATTTCATCATTTTTCGCGACGGTGTCGAAATTGGCTAAAATTAGACCGGCTGATCGGAAACGAAAACCACGCCGGGGGCAATTTCATCATTTTTCGCGACGGTGTCGAAATTGGCTAAAATTAGACCGGCTGATCGGAAACGAAAACCACGCCGGGGGCAATTTCATCATTTTTCGCGACGGTGTCGAAATTGGCTAAAATTAGACCGGCTGATCGGAAACGAAAACCACGCCGGGGGCAATTTCATCATTTTTCGCGACGGTGTCGAAATTGGCTAAAATTAGACCGGCTGATCGGAAACGAAAACCACGCCGGGGGCAATTTCATCATTTTTCGCGACGGTGTCGAAATTGGCTAAAATTAGACCGGCTGATCGGAAACGAAAACCACGCCGGGGGCAATTTCATCATTTTTCGCGACTGTGTCAAAATGGGCTAGAATTTGACAGGTTGACCGAAAAAAAACCGCGCCGGGGGCAATTTTGTCATTTTCCGTGACTGTTTCGGAATGGGCTAAAATTTAACAGGTTGATCGGAAAGAAAAATCGCGCCCGGGGCAATTTCGTCATTTTTTTTACGGTGTCGAAATGGGATAAAATTTGACTGGTTGATCGGAAACGAAAACCACGCCAAGGGCAATTTCGTCAGTTTTCTCGGCTGTGTCGGAATGGGCTGAAATTTGGGAGGTTGATCGGAAATAAAAAATCGCGCCGGGGGCAATTTCGTCATTTTTCACGATTGTGTCGGAATAAGCTAAAATTTGATCGGTTGATCGGAAACAAAAATCGGGCCGGGGGCAATTTCGTCATTTTTCGAGACTGTGTCGGAATGGGCTAAAATTTGACAGGTTGATCGGAAACAAAAATCGCGCCGGGGGCAATTTCGTCATATTTCGCGACTGTGTCAAAATGGGCTAGAATTTGACAGGTTGATCGGGAAGAAAAACCGCGCCGGGTGAATTTCGTCATTTTTCGCGACTGTGCCGGAATTGGCTAAAATTTGACAGGTCGATCGGTAACAAAAAATCGCGCCAGGGGCAATTTCGTCATTTATCGCGACGGTGTCGGAATGGTCTAAAATTTGACTGATTGATCGGAAACGAAAATCGCGCTGGGGGCAAGTTCTTCAGTTTTCTCGACCGTGTCGGAATGGGCTGAAATTTGGCAGGTTGATCGGAAATAAAATCGCGCCAGGGGTAATTTCGTCATTCTTCTGCACTGTGTCGGAATGGGCTAAAATTTGACTAGTTGATCAGAAACAATAACCGCGCCAGGGGCAATTTCGTCATTTTTCGCGACTGTGTCGAAATGGACAAAAATTTGACAGGTTGATCAGAAATAAAAATTGCGCCAGGGTCAATTTCATCATTTTTCGAGACTGTGTTGGAATTGGCTGAAATTTCGCAGGTTGATCGGAAATAAAAATTGCGCCGGGGGCAATTTCGTCATTTTTCTCGATTGTGTCGGAATGGGCTGAAATTTGGCAGGTTGATTGGAAATAAAAATCGCGCCGGGGGCATTTTCGTCATTTTTCTCGACTGTGTCGGAATGGGCTAAAATTTGACTCTTTGATTGGAAACAAAAATCGCGCCAGGGGCAATTTCGTCATTTTTCGCAACTGTCGGAATGGGCTAAAATTTGACAGGTTGATCGGTAACAAAAAGTCGCGCCGGGGGTAATTTCGTCATTTTTCGCGACTGTGTCGGAATGGGCTAAAATTTGACTCTTTGATTGGAAACAAAAATCGCGCCAGGGGCAATTTCGTCATTTTTCGCAACTGTCGGAATGGGCTAAAATTTGACAGGTTGATCGGTAACAAAAAGTCGCGCCGGGGGTAATTTCGTCATTTTTCGCGACTGTGTCGGAATGGGCTAAAATTTGACTCTTTGATTGGAAACAAAAATCGCGCCAGGGGCAATTTCGTCATTTTTCGCAACTGTCGGAATGGGCTAAAATTTGACAGGTTGATCGGTAACAAAAAGTCGCGCCGGGGGTAATTTCGTCATTTTTCGCGACTGTGTCGGAATGGGCTAAAATTTGACTCTTTGATTGGAAACAAAAATCGCGCCAGGGGCAATTTCGTCATTTTTCGCGACGTTGTCGGAATGGGCTAAAATTTGACTGATTGATCGGAAACGAAAATCGCGCCGAGGGCAAGTTAGTCAGTTTTCTCAACTGTGTTGGAATGGGCTGAAATTTGGCAGGTCGATCTGAAATAAAAATCGCGCCAGGGGTAATTTCGTCTTTTTCTGCACTGTGTCGGAATGGGCTAAAACTTGACTGGTTGATCAGAAACAATAACCGCGCCAGGGGCAATTTCG
This sequence comes from Olea europaea var. sylvestris, assembly GCF_002742605.1. Taxonomy (NCBI): domain Eukaryota; kingdom Viridiplantae; phylum Streptophyta; class Magnoliopsida; order Lamiales; family Oleaceae; genus Olea; species Olea europaea. The sequence goes on along the minus strand of NW_019244760.1, from coordinate 62,415 downwards.
TCATTTATTGCGACTGTGTCGGAATGGGCTAAAATTTGCCAGGTTGTCCGAAAGAAAACCGCGCCGGAGGCAATTTCGTCATTTTCCACGACTGTTCCGGAATGGGCTAAAATTTAACAGGTTGGTCGGAAATAAAAAAACGCTCCAGGGGCAATTTCGTCATTGATTGCGACGGTGTCGGAATGGGCTAAAACTTGACTGGTTGATCAGAAACAATAACCGCGCCAGGGGCAATTTCGTCATTGATTGCGACGGTGTCGGAATGGGCTAATGTCGGAATGGGCTAAAATTTGCCAGGTTGATCGGAAACAAAAAATCGTACCGGGGGCAATTTCGTCATTTTTCGCGACTGTGTCGGAATGGGCTAAAATTTGACTGGTTGATCGAAAACAAAAATAGCACGGGGGCAATTTCGTCATTTTTCTCGACTGTGTCGGAATGGGCTGAAATTTGGCAGGTTGATCGGAAAAAAAAATCGCGTCGGCGGCAATTTCGTCATTTCTCGTGATTGTGTACGAATTGGCTAAAATTTCACAGGTTGATCGGAAATAAAAATCGCGCCGGGGGCAATTTCGTCATTTTTCGCGACTGTGTCAAAATGGGCTAGAATTTGACAGGTTGATCGGGAACAAAAAACCGCGACAGGTGAATTTCGTCATTTTTCGCGACTGTGCCGGAATTGCCTAAAATTTGACAGGTGGATCGGAAACAAAAATCACGCCGGGGGCATTTTCGTCATTTTTCTCGACTGTGTCGGAATGGGCTAAAATTTGACTCGTTGATTGGAAACAAAAATCGCGCCAGGGGCAATTTCGTCATTTTTGGCAACTGTTTGAATGGGCTAAAATTTGACAGGTTGATCGGTAACAAAAAATCGCGTCAGGGGTAATTTCGTCATTTTTCGAGACGGTGTCGAAATGTGCTAAAATTTGACTGATGGATCGGAAACGAAAATCGCGCCTGGGGCAAGTTAGTCAGTTTTCTCGACTGTGTCGGAATGGGTTGAAATTTGGCAGGTTGATCTGAAATAAAAACCGCGCCAGGGGTAATTTCATCATTTTTCTGCACTGTGTCGGAATGGGCAAAAATTTGACTGGTTGATCAGAAACAATAATCACGCCAGGGGCAATTTCGTCATTTTTCGCGACTGTGTCGGAATGGGCTAAAATTTGACAGGTTGTCCGAAATAAAACCGCGCCGGGGGCAATTTCGTCATATTTCGCGACTGTGTCAAAATGGGCTAGAATTTGACAAGTTGATCGGGAAGAAAAATCGCGCCGAGTGAATTTCGTCATTTTTCGCGACTGTGCCGGAGTTGGCTAAAATTTAACAGGTTGATCGGTAACAAAAAAATCGCACCAGGGGCAATTTCGTCATTTTTCACGACGGTGTCGGAGTGGGCTAAAATTTGACTGATTGATCGAAAACCAAAACCGCGCCAGGGGCAAGTTCGTCAGTTTTCTCGACTGTGTCGGAATGGGCTGAAATTTGGCAGGTTGATCGGAAATAAAAATTGCGCCGGGGGCAATTTCGTCATTTTTCTGCACTGTGTCGGAATGGGCTAAAATTTGACTGGTTGATCAGAAACAATAACCGTGCCAGGGGCAATTTCGTCATTTTTCGCGACTGTGTCGGAATGGACTAAAATTTGACAGGTTGACCGAAAAAAAACCGCGCCGGGGGCAATTTTGTCATTTTCCGTGTCTGTTTCGGAATGGGCTAAAATTTAACAGGTTGATCGGAAAGAAAAATCGCGCCCGGGGCAATTTCGTCATTTTTTTGACGGTGTCGAAATGGGATAAAATTTGACTGGTTGATCGGAAACGAAAACCACGCCAAGGGCAATTTCGTCAGTTTTCTCGGCTGTGTCGGAATGGGCTGAAATTTGGGAGGTTGATCGGAAATAAAAAATCGCGCCGGGGGCAATTTCGTCATTTTTCACGATTGTGTCGGAATCAGCTAAAATTTGACCGGTTGATCGGAAACAAAGATCGGGCCGGGGGCAATTTCGTCACTTTTCGCTACTGTGTCAGAATTGGCTAAAATTTGAGGGGTTGATCGAAATCCAAAATCGCGCCAGGGGCAATTTAGTCATTTTTCGCGACTGTGTTGGAATGAGCTAAAATTTGACAGGTTGATCGGAAACAAAAATCACGCCGAGGGCAATTTCGTCATTTTTCGCAACTGTGACGAAATGGGCTCAAATTTGGCAGGTTGATCGGGAACAAAAATCGGGCCGGGAGCAATTTCGTCATTTTTCCTGACTGTGTCGGAATGGGCTAAAATTTAACAGGTTGATCGGAAACAAAAATCGCGCCGGGGGCAATTTCGTCATTTTTCGTGACTATGTCGGAATGGGCTCAAATTTGACAGGTTGATCGGGAACAAAAATCGCGCCGGATGAATTACGCCATTTTTCGCAACTGTGTCGAAATTGGCTAAAATTTGACAGGTTGATCGGAAACAAAAATTGCGCCAGTGGCAATTTCGTTATTTTTCGCGACGGTGTCGGAATGGGATAAAATTTGACTGGTTGATCGGAAACGAAAACCACGCCGGGGGCAATTTCGTCAGTTTTCTCGACTGTGTCGGAATGGGCTGAAATTTGGCAGGTTGATCGGAAATAAAAACTACGCCGTGGGCAATTTCGTCATTTTTCTCGATTGTGTCGGAATCGGCTAAAATTTGACTGGTTGATCGGAAACAAAAATCGGGCCGGGAGCAATTTCGTCATTTTTCGCGACTGTGTCGGAATAGGCTAAAATTTGACGGGTTGATCGGAAACAAAAATAGCGTCGGGGGCAATTTCGTCATATTTCGCGACTGTGTCAAAATGGGCTAGAATTTGACAGGTTGATCGGGAAGAAAAGTCGCGCACAGTGAATTTCGTCATTTTTCGCGACTGTGCCGGAGTTGGCTAAAATTTAACAGGTTGATCGGTAACAAAAAAATCGCACCAGGGGCAATTTCGTCATTTTTCGCGACGGTGTCGGAATGGGCTCAAATTTGACCGATTGATCGAAAACCAAAATCGCGCCAGGGGCAAGTTCATCAGTTTTCTCGACTGTGTCGGAATGGGCTGAAATTTGGCAGGTTGATCGGAAATAAAAATCGCGCCGGGGGTAATTTCGTCATTTTTCGCTACTGTGTCAGAATTGGCTAAAATTTGATAGGTTGATCGGAAACAAAAATCGCGCCAAGGGCAATTTAGTCATTTTTCGCGACTGTGTTGGAATGAGCTAAAATTTGACAGGTTGATCGGAAACAAAAATCGCGCCGGGGGTAATTTCGTCATTTTTCTAGACTGTGTCGGAATGGGCTAAAATTTGACTCGTTGATTGGAAACAAAAATCGCGCCAGGGGCAATTTCGTCATTTTTCGCAACTGTCGGAATGGGTTAAAATTTGACAGGTTGATTGGTAACAAAAAGTCGCGCCGGGGGTAATTTCGTCATTTTTCGCGACTGTGTCGGAATGGGATAAATTTGATAGGTTGATCGGAAACAGAAATCGCGCCGGGGGCAATTTCGTCATTTTTCGCAACTGTGTCGGAATGGGCTCAAATTTGACAGGTTGATCGGGAACAAAAATCGCGCGCAGGGGCAATTTCGTCATTTTTCGCAACTGTGTACGAATTGGCTAAAATTTCACAGGTTGATCGGAAATAAAAATCGCGCCGGGGGTAATTTCATCATTTTTCGCGTCTGTGTCGGAATGGGCTAAAATTTGACTGGTTGATCGAAAACAAAAATTGCGCCGGGGGCAATTTCGTCATTTTTCTCGACTGTGTCGGAATGGGGTGAAATTTGGCAGGTTGATCGAAAACAAAAATCGCGCCGGGGGTAATTTCGTCATTTTTCTGCACTGTGTCGGAATGGGCTAAAATTTGGCTCGTTTATTGGAAACAAAAATTGCGCCAGGGGCAATTTCGTCAACTTTCGCAACTGTCGGAATGGGTTAAAATTTGACAGGTTGATCAGTAACAAAAAGTCGCGCCGTGGGTAATTTCGTCATTTTTCGCGACTGAGTCGGAATGGGATAAATTTGATAGGTTGATCGGAAACAGAAATCGCGCCGGGGGCAATTTCGTCATTTTTCGCAACTGTGTCGGAATGGGCTCAAATTTGACAGGTTGATCGGGAACAAAAATCGCGCCAGGGGCAATTTCGTCATTTTTCGCAACTGTGTACGAATTGGCTAAAATTTCACAGGTTGATCGGAAATAAAAATCGCGCCAGTGGCAATTTCGTCATTTTTTGCGGCTGTGTCGGAATGGGCTAAAATTTGACTGGTTGATCGAAAACAAAAATAGCGCTGGGGCAATTTCGTCATTTTCTCGACTGTGTCGGAATGGGGTGAAATTTGGCAGGTTGATCAGAAATAAAAATCGCGCCGGGGGCATTTTCGTCATTTTTCTCGACTGTGTCGGAATGGGCTAAAATTTGACTTGTTGATTGGAAACAAAAATCGCGCCGGGGGCAATTTCGTCATTTTTGGCAACTGTCGGAATGGGCTAAAATTTGACAGGTTGATCGGTAACAAAAAATCGCGTCAGGGGCAATTTCGTCATTTTTCGCGACGGTGTCGGAATGGGCTAAAATTTGACTGATTGATCGGAAACGAAAATCGCGCCTGGGGCAAGTTAGTCAGTTTTCTCGACTGTGTCGGAATGGGCTGAAATTTGGCAGGTTGATCTGAAATAAAAATCGCGCCAGGGGTAATTTCGTCATTTTTCTGCGCTGTGTCGGAATGGGCTAAAATTTGACTGGTTGATCAGAAACAATAACCGCGCCAAGGGCAATTTCATCATTTATTGCGACTGTGTCGGAATGGGCTAAAATTTGACAGGTTGTCCGAAAGAAAACCGCGCCGGGGGCAATTTCGTCATTTTCCACGACTGTTCCGAAATGGGCTAAAATTTAACAGGTTGATTGGAAATAAAAAAACGCTCCAGGGGCAATTTCATCATTTTTCGTGAATGTGTCGGAATTCGCTAAAATTTGACAGGTTGATCAGAAACAAAAATCGCGCCTGGGGTAAAATCGTCATTTTTCGCTAATGTGTCGGAATTGACTGAAATTTGGCAGGTTGATCGGAAATAAAAATCGCTCCGGGGGCAATTTCGTCATTTTTCTCGATTGTGTTGGAATGGGCTAAAATTTGACTGGTAGATCGGAAACAGAAATCGCGCCGGGGGCAATTTCGTCATTTTTCACGACTGTGTCTGAATGGGCTAAAATTTGACCGGTTGATCGGAAACAAAAATCGCGCCGGGGGCAATTTCGTCATTTTTCGCGATTGTGTACGAATTGGCTAAAATTTCACAGGTTGATCGGAAATAAAAATCGCACCGGGGGCAATTTCGTCATTTTTCGCGACTGTGTCAGAATGGGCTAAAATTTGGCTTGTTGATCGAAAAAAAATAGCGCCGGGGGCAATTTCGTCATTTTTCTCGACTGTGTCGGAATGGGCTGAAATTTGGCAGGTTGATCGTAAACAAAAATCGCGTCGGGGGTAATTTCGTCATTTTTCGCGATGGTGTCGGAATGGGTTAAAATTTGACTGGTTGACCGGGAACAAAAATCGCGCCGGGTGAATTTCGTCATTTTTCGCAATTGTGTCGGAATTGGCTATAATTTGACAGGTTGATCGGAAATAAAATGGCTTTAGGGGTGCAATTTCGTCATTTTTCGCGACTGTGTCAAAATGGGCTAGAATTTGACAGGTTGATTGTAAACAAAAGCCGCATCGGGTGAATTTCGTCATTTTTTGCGACTGTGCCGGAATTGGCTAAAATTTGACAGGTTGATCGGAAACAAAAATCGCGCCAGGGGCAATTTCGTCATTTTTCGCGACGGTGTCGGAATAGGCTAAAATTTGATTGATTGATGGGAAACGAAAATCGCGCCGGGGGCAAATTCTTCAGTTTTCTCGACAGTGTCGGAATGGGCTGAAATTTGGCAGGTTGATTGGAAATAAAAACCACGCCGGGGGTAATTTCGTCATTTTCCTCGACTGTGTCGGAATGGGCTGAAATTTGGCAGTTTGATCGGAAAAAAAAATTGCGTACGAATTGGCTAAAATTTCACAGGTTGATCGAAAAAAAAAATCGAGCCGGGGCAATTTCGTCATTTTTCGCGACTGTGTCTGAATGGGCTAAAATTTTACTAGTTGATCGAAAACAAAAATAGCGCCGGGGGCAATTTTGTCATTTTTCTCGATTTTGTCGTAATGGGCTGAAATTTGGCACGTTGATCGGAAACAAAAATCGCGTCGGGGCAATTTCGTCATTTTTTGCGGCTGTGTCGGAATGGGCTCAAATTTGACAGGTTGATTGGAAAGAAAAATCGCGCCAGGGGCAATTTCGTCATTTATCGCGACTGTGTCAAAATGGGCTAGAATTTGACAGGTTGATCGGGAACAAAAACCGCGCCGGGGGCAATTTCGTCATTTTTCTCGATTGTGTCGTAATGGGCTGAAATTTGGCACGTTGATCAGAAACAAAAATCGCGTCGGGGCAATTCGTCATTTTTTGCGACTGTGTCGGAATGGGCTCAAATTTAACAGGTTGATCGGAAACAAAAATCGCGCCAGGGGCAATTTCGTCATTTATCGCGACTGTGTCAAAATGGGCTAGAATTTGACAGGTTGATCGGGAACAAAAACCGCGCCGGGTGAATTTCGTCATTTTTCGCGACTGTGTTGGAATTGGCTAAAATTGGACAGGTTGATCGGAAACAAAAATCGCGCAAGGGGCAATTTCGTCATTTTTCGCGACGGTGTAGGAATGGGCTAAAATTTGACTGATTGATGGGAAACGAAAATCGTGCCGAGGGCAAATTCGTCAGTTTTCTCGACTGTGTCGGAATGGGCTGAAATTTGGCAGGTTGATCGGAAATAAAAACCACGCCGGGGGTAATTTCGTCATTTTTCTGCACTGTGTCGTAATGGGCTAAAATTTGACTGGTTGATCAGAAATAATAACCGCGCCGGGGCAATTTCGTCATTTTTCGTGACTGTGTCGGAATGGGCTAAAATTTGACCGGTTGACCGAAAAGAAAAATCGCGCCGGGGGCAATTTCGTCATTTTTCGCGACTGTTTCGAAATGGGCCAAAATTTAACAGGTTGATCGGAAATAAAAATCACGCTAGGGGAATTTCGTCATTTTTCGCGACTGTGTTGGAATTGGCTGAAATTTGGCAGGTTGATCGGAAATAAGAATTACGCCGGGGGCAATTTCGTCATTTTTCTCGATTTTGTCGGAATGAGCTAAAATTTGACTGGTTGATCGGAAATAGAAACCGCGCCGGGGGCAATTTCGTCATTTTTCACGACTATGTCAGAATGCGCTAAAATTTGACAGGTTGATCGGAAACAAAAATCGCGTCGGGGCCAATTTCGTCATTTTTCACGACTGTGTACGAATTGGCTAAAATTTGACAGGTTGATCGGAAATAAAAATCGCGCCGGCGACAATTCCGTCATTTTTCGCGGCTGTGTCGGGATGAGCTAAAATTTGACAGGTTGATCGGAAAAAAACCGAGCTGGGGGCAATTTCGTCATTTTTCACAACTGTGTGGGAATGGGCTCAAATTTGGCAGGTTGATCGGGAACAAAAATCGCGCCGCGGGTAATTTCGTCATTTTTCGCTACTGTGTCAGAATTGGCTAAAATTTGATAGGTTGATCGGAAACAAAAATCGCGCCAAGGGCAATTTAGTCATTTTTCGCGACTGTGTTGGAATGAGCTAAAATTTGACAGGTTGATTGGAAACAAAAATCACGCCGAGGGCAATTTCGTCATTTTTCGCGATAGTGTCGAAATGGGCTCAAATTTGGTAGGTTGATCGGGAACAAAAATCGCGCCTGGGTAATTTCGTCATTTTTCGCTACTGTGTCAGAATTGGCTAAAATTTGACAAGTTTATCGGAAACAAAAATCGCGTCGGGGGCAATTTCGTCATTTTTCGCGACTGTGTCAAAATGGGCTAGAATTTGACAGGTTGATCGGGAACAAAAACCGCGACAGGTGAATTTCGTCATTTTTCGCGACTGTGCCGGAATTGCCTAAAATTTGACAGGTGGATCGGAAACAAAAATCACGCCGGGGGCATTTTCGTCATTTTTCTCGACTGTGTCGGAATGGGCTAAAATTTGACTCGTTGATTGGAAACAAAAATCGCGCCAGGGGCAATTTTGTCATTTTTGGCAACTGTCTGAATGGGCTAAAATTTAACAGGTTGATCGGTAACAAAAAATCGCGTCAGGGGTAATTTCGTCATTTTTCGCGACGGTGTCGGAATGTGCTAAAATTTGACTGATTGATCGGAAGCGAAAATCGCGCCTGGGGCAAGTTAGTCAGTTTTCTCGACTGTGTCGGAATGGGCCGAAATTTGGCAGGTTGATCTGAAATAAAAACCGCGCCAGGGGTAATTTCGTCATTTTTCTGCACTGTGTCGGAATGGGCTAAAATTTGACTGGTTGATCAGAAACAATAATCGCGCCAGGGGCAATTTCGTCATTTTTCGCGACTGTGTCGGAATGGGCTAAAATTTGACAGGTTGACCGAAAGAAAACCGCGCCGGGGGTAATTTCGTCATATTTCGCGACTGTGTCAAAATGGGCTAGAATTTGACAGGTTGATCGGGAAGAAAAATCGCGCCGGGTGAATTTCGTCATTTTTCGCGACTGTGCCGGAGTTGGCTAAAATTTAACAGGTTGATCGGTAACAAAAAAATCGCACCAGGGGCAATTTCGTAATTTTTCACGACGGTGTCGGAGTGGGCTAAAATTTGACTGATTGATCGAAAACCAAAATCGCGCCAGGGGCAAGTTCGTCAGTTTTCTCGACTGTGTCGGAATGGGCTGAAATTTGGCAGGTTGATCGGAAATAAAAATCGCGCCGGGGGTAATTTCGTCATTTTTCTGCACTGTGTCGGAATGGGCTAAAATTTGACTGGTTGATCAGAAACAATAACCGTGCCAGGGGCAATTTCGTCATTTTTCGCGACTGTGTCGGAATGGGCTAAAATTTGATAGGTTGACCGAAAAAAAACCGCGCCGGGGGCAATTTTGTCATTTTTCGTGACTGTTTCGGAATGGGCTAAAATTTAACAGGTTGATCGGAAAGAAAAATCGCGCCCGGGGCAATTTCGTCATTTTTTTGACGGTGTCGAAATGGGATAAAATTTGACTGGTTGATCGGAAACGAAAACCACGCCAAGGGCAATTTCGTCAGTTTTCTCGGCTGTGTCGGAATGGGCTGAAATTTGGGAGGTTGATCGGAAATAAAAAATCGCGCCGGGGGCAATTTCGTCATTTTTCACGATTGTGTCGGAATCAACTAAAATTTGACCGGTTGATCGGAAACAAAAATTGGGCCGGGGGAAATTTCGTCATTTTTCGAGACTGTGTCGGAATGGGCTAAAATTTGACAGGTTGATCGGAAACAAAAATCGCGCCGGGGGCAATTTCGTCATATTTCGCGACTGTGTCAAAATGGGCTAGAATTTGACAGGCTGATCGGGAAGAAAAACCACGCCGGGTGAATTTCGTCATTTTTCGCGACCGTGCCGGAATTGGCTAAAATTTGACAGGTCGATCGGTAACAAAAAATCGCGCCAGGGGCAATTTCGTCATTTATCGCGACGGTGTCGGAGTGGTCTAAAATTTGACTGATTGATCGGAAACAAAAATCGCGCTGGGGTAACTTCGTCTGTTTTCTCGACCGTGTCGGAATGGGCTGAAATTTTGCAGGTTGATCGGAAATAAAAACCGCGTCGGGGGTAATTTCGTCATTCTTCTGCACTGTGTCGGAATGGGCTAAAATTTGACTAGTTGATCAGAAACAATAACCGCGCCAGGGGCAATTTCGTCATTTTTCGCGACTGTGTCGGAATGGGCAAAAATTTGACAGGTTGATCAGAAATAAAAATTGCGCCAGGGTCAATGTCGTCATTTTTCGAGATTGTGTCGGAATTGGCTGAAATTTCGCAGGTTGATCGGAAATAAAAATTGCGCCGGGGGCAATTTCGTCATTTTTCTCGATTGTGTCGGAATGGACTGAAATTTGGCAGGTTTATAGGAAATTAAAATCGCGCCGGGGGCATTTTCATCATTTTTATCGACTGTTTGGGAATGGGCTAAAATTTGACTCGTTGATTGGAAACAAAAATCGCGCCAGGGGCAATTTCGTCATTTTTCGCAACTGCCGGAATGGGCTAAAATTTGACAGGTTGATCGGTAACAAAAAGTCGCGCCGGGGGTAATTTCGTCATTTTTCGCGACTGTGTCGGAATGGGCAAATATTTGACAGGTTGATCGGAAACAGAAATCGCGCCGGGGCAATTTCGTCATTTTTCTCAACTGTGTCGGAATGGGCTCAAATTTGACAGGTTGATCGGGAACAAAAATCGCGCCGGGGGCAATTTCGTCATTTTTTGCAACTGTGTACGAATTGGCTAAAATTTCACAGGTTGATCGAAAATAAAAATCGCGCCGGTGGCAATTTCGTCATTTTTCGCGACTGTGTCGGAATGGGATAAATTTGACTGGTTGATCGAAAACAAAAATAGTGCCGGGGGCAATTTCGTCATTTTTCTCGACTGTGTCGGAATGGGGTGAAATTTGGCGGGTTGATTAGAAATAAAAATCGCGCCGGGGGCATTTTCGTCATTTTTCTCGACTGTGTCGGAATGGGCTCATATTTGACAGGTTGATCGGGAACAAAAATCGCGCCGGGGGCAATTTCGTCATTTTTCTCGACTGTGTCGGAATGGGCTAAAATTTGACTCTTTGATTGGAAACAAAAATCGCGCCAGGGGCAATTTTGTCATTTTTCGCAACTGCCGGAATGGGTTAAAATTTGACAGGTTGATCTGTAACAAAAAATCGCGCCAGGGGCAATTTCGTCATTTTTCGCGACGTTGTCGGAATGGGCTAAAATTTGACTGATTGATCGGAAACGAAAATCGCGCCGGGGGCAAGTTAGTCAGTTTTCTCAACTGTGTTGGAATGGGCTGAAATTTGGCAGGTCGATCTGAAATAAAAATCGCGCCAGGGGTAATTTCGTCATTTTTCTGCACTGTGTCGGAATGGGCTAAAATTTGAATGGTTGATCAGAAACAATAACCGCGCCAGGGGCAATTTCGTCATTTATTGCGACTGTGTCGGAATGGGCTAAAATTTGCCAGGGTGTCCGAAAGAAAACCGCGCCGGAGGCAATTTCGTCATTTTCCACGACTGTTCCGGAATGGGCTAAAATTTAACAGGTTGGTCGGAAATAAAAAAACGCTCCAGGGGCAATTTCGTCATTTTTCACGAATGTGTCGAAATTGGCTAAAATTTGACAGGTTGCTCAGAAACAAAAATCGCGCCTGGGGTAATTTCGTCATTTTTCGCTACTGTTTCAGAATTGGCTAAAATTTCACAGGTTGATCGGAAACAAAAATCGCGCCGGGGGCAATTTCGTCATTTTTCACGACTGTGTCGGAATGGGCTAAAATTTGACTGGTTGATCGAAAAAAAATAGCACGGGGGCAATTTCGTCATTTTTCTCGACTGTGTCGGAATGGGCTGAAATTTGGCAGGTTGATCGGAAAAAAAATCGCGTCGGCGGCAATTTCGTCATTTCTCGCGATTGTGTACGAATTGGCTAAAATTTCACAGGTTGATCGGAAATAAAAATCGCGCTGGGGGCAATTTCGTCATTTTTCGCGACTGTGTCAAAATGGGCTAGAATTTGACAGGTTGATCGGGAACAAAAACCGCGACAGGTGAATTTCGTCATTTTTCGCGACTGTGCCGGAATTGCCTAAAATTTGACAGGTTGATCGGAAACAAAAATCACGCTGGGGGCATTTTCGTCATTTTTCTCGATTGTGTCGAAATGGGCTAAAATTTGACTCGTTGATTGGAAACAAAAATCGCGCCAGGGGCAATTTCGTCATTTTTGGCAACTGTCTGAATGGGCTAAAATTTGACAGGTTGAACGGTAACAAAAAATCGCGTCAGGGGTAATTTCGTCATTTTTCGCGACGGTGTCGGAATGTGCTAAAATTTGACTGATTGATCGGAAACGAAAATCGCGCCTGGGGCAAGTTAGTCAGTTTTCTCGACTGTGTCGGAATGGGCTGAAATTTGGCAGGTTGATCTGAAATAAAAACCGCGCCAGGGGTAATTTCGTCATTTTTCTGCACTGTGTCGGAATGGGCTAAAATTTGACTGGTTGATCAGAAACAATAATCACGCCAGGGGCAATTTCTTCATTTTTCGCGACTGTGTCGGAATGGGCTAAAATTTGACAGGTTGTCCGAAAGAAAACCGCGCCGGGGGCAATTTCGTCATATTTCGCGACTGTGTCAAAATGGGCTAGAATTTGACAGGTTGATCGGGAAGAAAAATCGCGCCGGGTGAATTTCGTCATTTTTCGCAACTGTGCCGGAGTTGGCTAAAATTTAACAGGTTGATCGGTAACAAAAAAATCGCACCAGGGGCAATTTCGTAATTTTTCACGACGGTGTCGGAGTGGGCTAAAATTTGACTGATTGATCGAAAACCAAAACCGCGCCAGGGGCAAGTTCGTCAGTTTTCTCGACTGTGTCGGAATGGGCTGAAATTTGGCAGGTTGATCGGAAATAAAAATCGCGCCGGGGGTAATTTCGTCATTTTTCTGCACTGTGTCGGAATGGGCTAAAATTTGACTGGTTGATCAGAAACAATAATCACGCCAGGGGCAATTTCTTCATTTTTCGCGACTGTGTCGGAATGGGCTAAAATTTGACAGGTTGACCGAAAAAAAACCGCGCCGGGGGCAATTTTGTCATTTTCCGTGACTGTTTCGGAATGGGCTAAAATTTAACAGGTTGATCGGAAATAAAAATCGCGCCCGGGGCAATTTCGTCATTTTTTTGACGGTGTCGAAATGGGATAAAATTTGACTGGTTGATCGGAAACGAAAACCACGCCAAGGGCAATTTCGTCAGTTTTCTTGGCTGTGTCGGAATGGGCTGAAATTTGGGAGGTTGATCGGAAATAAAAAATCGCGCCGGGGGCAATTTCGTCATTTTTCACGATTGTGTCGGAATCAGCTAAAATTTGACCGGTTGATCGGAAACAAAAATCGGGCAGGGGGCAATTTCGTCACTTTTCGCTACTGTGTCAGAATTGGCTAAAATTTGACGGGTTGATCGAAATCAAAAATCGCGCCAGGGGCAATTTAGTCATTTTTCGCGACTGTGTTGGAATGAGCTAAAATTTGACAGGTTGATCGGAAACAAAAATCACGCCGAGGGCAATTTCGTCATTTTTCGCAACTGTGTCGAAATGGGCTCAAATTTGGCAGGTTGATCGGGAACAAAAATCGGGCCGGGAGCAATTTCGTCATTTTTCCTGACTGTGTCGGAATGGGCTAAAATTTGACAGGTTGATCGGAAACAAAAATCGCGCCGGGGGCAATTTCGTCATTTTTCGCGACTATGTCGGAATGGGCTCAAATTTGACAGGTTGATCGGGAACAAAAATCGCGCCGGATGAATTACGCCGTTTTTCGCAACTATGTCGGAATTGGCTAAAATTTGACAGGTTGATCGGAAACAAAAATTGCGCCAGTGGCAATTTCGTCATTTTTCGCGACGGTGTCGGAATGCGATAAAATTTGACTGGTTGATCGGAAACGAAAACCACGCCGGGGGCAATTTCGTCAGTTTTCTCGACTGTGTCGGAATGGGCTGAAATTTGGCAGGTTGATCGGAAATAAAAACTACGCCGTGGGCAATTTCGTCATTTTTCTCGATTGTGTCGGAATCGGCTAAAATTTGACTGATTGATCGGAAACAAAAATCGCGCCGGGGGCAATTTCGTCATTTTTCGCGACTATGTCGGAATGGGCTCAAATTTGACAGGTTGATCGGGAACAAAAATCGCGTCGGGGGCAATTTCGTCATTTTTCGCGACTATGTCGGAATGGGCTCAAATTTGACAGGTTGATCGGGAACAAAAATCGCGTCGGGGGCAATTTCGTCATATTTCGCGACTGTGTCAAAATGGGCTAGAATTTGACAGGTTGATCGGGAAGAAAAATCGCGCCGAGTGAATCTCGTCATTTTTCGCGACTGTGCCGGAGTTGGCTAAAATTTAACAGGTTGATCGGTAACAAAAAAATCGCACCAGGGGCAATTTCGTCATTTTTCGCGACGGTGTCGGAATGGGCTAAAATTTGACTGATTGATCGAAAACCAAAATCGCGCCAGGGGCAAATTCGTCAGTTTTCTCGACTGTGTCGGAATGGGCTAAAATTTGATAGGTTGATCGGAAACAAAAATCGCGCCAAGGGCAATTTAGTCATTTTCCGCGACTGTGTTGGAATGAGCTAAAATTTGACAGGTTGATCGGAAACAAAAATCGCGCCGGGGGTAATTTCGTCATTTTTCTGCACTGTGTCGGAATGGGCTAAAATTTGACTCGTTGATTGGAAACAAAAATCGCGCCAGGGGCAATTTCGTCATTTTTCGCAACTGTCGGAATGGGTTAAAATTTGACAGGTTGATCGGTAACAAAAAGTCGCGCCGGGGGTAATTTCGTCATTTTTCGCGACTGTGTCGGAATGGGATAAATTTGATAGGTTGATCCGAAACAGAAATCGCGCCGGGGGCAATTTCGTCATTTTTCGCAACTGTGTCGGAATGGGCTCAAATTTGACAGGTTGATCGGGAACAAAAATCGCGCCAGGGGCAATTTCGTCATTTTTCGCAACTGTGTACGAATTGGCTAAAATTTCACAGGTTGATCGGAAATAAAAATCGCGCCGGGGGTAATTTCATCATTTTTCGCGTCTGTGTCGGAATGGGCTAAAATTTGACTCGTTGATCGAAAACAAAAATAGTGCCGGGGGCAATTTCGTCATTTTTCTCGACTGTGTCGGAATGGGGTGAAATTTGGCGGGTTGATCGAAAACAAAAATCGCGCCGGGGGTAATTTCGTCATTTTTCTGCACTGTGTCGGAATGGGCTAAAATTTGACTCGTTTATTGGAAACAAAAATCGCGCCAGGGGCAATTTCGTCATTTTTCGCAACTGTCGGAATGGGTTAAAATTTGACAGGTTGATCGGTAACCAAAAGTCGCGCCGGGGGTAATTTCGTCATTTTTCGCGACTGAGTCGGAATGGGATAAATTTAATAGGTTGATCGGAAACAGAAATCGCGCCGGGGGCAATTTCGTCATTTTTCGCAACTGTGTCGGAATGAGCTCAAATTTGACAGGTTGATCGGGAACAAAAATCGCGCCAGGGGCAATTTCGTCATTTTTCGCAACTGTGTACGAATTGGCTAAAATTTCACAGGTTGATCGGAAATAAAAATCGCGCCAGTGGCAATTTCGTCATTTTTCGCGGCTGTGTCGGAATGGGCTAAAATTTGACTGGTTGATCGAAAACAAAAATAGCGCCGGGGGCAATTTCGTCATTTTTCTCGACTGTCTCGGAATGGGGTGAAATTTGGCAGGTTGATCAGAAATAAAAATCGCGCCTGGGGCATTTTCGTCATTTTTCTCGACTGTGTCGGAATGGGTTAAATTTGACTCGTTGATTGGAAACAAAAATCGCGCCAGGCGTAATTTCGTCATTTTTGGCAACTGTCTGAATGGGCTAAAATTTGACAGGTTGATCGGTAATAAAAATCACGCCGGGGGCAATTTCGTCATTTTTCGCGACTGTGTCAAAATGGGCTAGAATTTGACAGGTTGATCGGGAACAAAAACCGCGACAGGTGAATTTCGTCATTTTTCGCGACTGTGTCGGAATGGGCTGAAATTTGGGAGGTTGATCGGAAATAAAAATCGCGCCGACGGCAATTTCGTTATTTTTCGCGACGGTGTCGGAATGGGCTAAAATTTGACTGGTTGATCGGAAACGAAAACCACGCCAAGGGCAATTTCGTCAGTTTTCTCGGCTGTGTCGGAATGGGCTGAAATTTGGGAGGTTGATCGGAAATAAAAATCGCGCCGACGGCAATTTCGTTATTTTTCGCGACGGTGTCGGAATGGGCTAAAATTTGACTGGTTGATCGGAAACGAAAACCACGCCAAGGGCAATTTCGTCAGTTTTCTCGGCTGTGTCGGAATGGGCTGAAATTTGGGAGGTTGATCGGAAATAAAAATCGCGCCGACGGCAATTTCGTTATTTTTCGCGACGGTGTCGGAATGGGCTAAAATTTGACTGGTTGATCGGAAACGAAAACCACGCCAAGGGCAATTTCGTCAGTTTTCTCGGCTGTGTCGGAATGGGCTGAAATTTGGGAGGTTGATCGGAAATAAAAAATCGCGCCGGGGGCAATTTCGTCATTTTTCACGATTGTGTCAGAATCAGCTAAAATTTGACCGGTTGATCGGAAACAAAAATCGGGCCGGGGGCAATTTCGTCATTTTTCGCGATTGTGTCGGAATGGGCTAAAATTTGGCAGGTTGATCGGAAACAAAAATCGCGCCGGGGGCAATTTCGTCATATTTCGCGACTGTGTCAAAATGGGCTAGAATTTGACAGGTTGATCGGGAAGAAAAACCGCACCGGGTGAATTTCGTCATTTTTCGCGACTGTGCCGGAATTGGCTAAAATTTGACAGGTCGATCGGTAACAAAAAATCGTGCCAGGGGCAATTTCGTCATTTATCGCGACGGTGTCGGAATGGTCTAAAATTTGACTGATTGATCGGAAACGAAAATCGCGCTGGGGGCAAGTTCGTCAGTTTTCTCGACCGTGTCGGAATGGGCTGAAATTTGGCAGGTTGATCGGAAATAAAAACCGCGCCGGGGGTAATTTCGTCATTCTTCTGCACTGTGTCGGAATGGGCTAAAATTTGACTAGTTGATCAGAAACAATAACCGCGCCAGGGGCAATTTCGTCATTTTTCGCGACTGTGTCGGAATGGGCAAAAATTTGACAGGTTGATCAGAAATAAAAATTGCGCCAGGGGCAATTTCGTCATTTTTCGAGACTGTGTCGGAATTGGCTGAAATTTCGCAGGTTGATCGGAAATAAAAATTGCGCCGGGGGCATTTTCGTCATTTTTATCGACTGTGTGGGAATAGGCTAAAATTTGACTCGTTGATTGGAAACAAAAATCGCGCCAGGGTCTATTTCGTCATTTTACGCAACTGTCGGAATGGGCTAACATTTGACAGGTTGATCGGTAACAAAAAGTCGCGCCGGGTGTAATTTCGTCATTTTTCGCGACTGTGTCGGAATGGGCAAATATTTGACAGGTTGATCGGAAACAGAAATCGCGCCGGGGCAATTTCGTCATTTTTCTCGACTGTGTCGGAATGGGCTCAAATTTGACAGGTTGATCGGAAAGAAAAATCGCGCCAGGGGCAATTTCGTCATTTATCGCGACTGTGTCAAAATGGGCTAGAATTTGACAGGTTGATCAGGACACAAAAACCGCGCCGGGTGAATTTCGTCATTTTTCGCGACTGTGTCGGAATGGGCAAATATTTGACAGGTTGATCGGAAACAGAAAGCGCGCCGGGGCAATTTCGTCATTTTTCTCGACTGTGTCGGAATGGGCTCAAATTTGACAGGTTGATCGGAAAGAAAAATCGCGCCAGGGGCAATTTCGTCATTTATCGCGACTGTGTCAAAATGGGCTAGAATTTGACAGGTTGATCAGGACACAAAAACCGCGCCGGGTGAATTTCGTCATTTTTCGCGACTGTGTCGGAATGGGCAAATATTTGACAGGTTGATCGGAAACAGAAAGCGCGCCGGGGCAATTTCGTCATTTTTCTCGACTGTGTCGGAATGGGCTCAAATTTGACAGGTTGATCGGAAAGAAAAATCGCGCCAGGGGCAATTTCGTCATTTATCGCGACTGTGTCAAAATGGGCTAGAATTTGACAGGTTGATCAGGACACAAAAACCGCGCCGGGTGAATTTCGTCATTTTTCGCGACTGTGTCGGAATGGGCAAATATTTGACAGGTTGATCGGAAACAGAAAGCGCGCCGGGGCAATTTCGTCATTTTTCTCGACTGTGTCGGAATGGGCTCAAATTTGACAGGTTGATCGGAAAGAAAAATCGCGCCAGGGGCAATTTCGTCATTTATCGCGACTGTGTCAAAATGGGCTAGAATTTGACAGGTTGATCAGGACACAAAAACCGCGCCGGGTGAATTTCGTCATTTTTCGCGACTGTGTCGGAATGGGCAAATATTTGACAGGTTGATCGGAAACAGAAAGCGCGCCGGGGCAATTTCGTCATTTTTCTCGACTGTGTCGGAATGGGCTCAAATTTGACAGGTTGATCGGAAAGAAAAATCGCGCCAGGGGCAATTTCGTCATTTATCGCGACTGTGTCAAAATGGGCTAGAATTTGACAGGTTGATCAGGACACAAAAACCGCGCCGGGTGAATTTCGTCATTTTTCGCGACTGTGTCGGAATGGGCAAATATTTGACAGGTTGATCGGAAACAGAAAGCGCGCCGGGGCAATTTCGTCATTTTTCTCGACTGTGTCGGAATGGGCTCAAATTTGACAGGTTGATCGGAAAGAAAAATCGCGCCAGGGGCAATTTCGTCATTTATCGCGACTGTGTCAAAATGGGCTAGAATTTGACAGGTTGATCAGGACACAAAAACCGCGCCGGGTGAATTTCGTCATTTTTCGCGACTGTGTCGGAATGGGCAAATATTTGACAGGTTGATCGGAAACAGAAAGCGCGCCGGGGCAATTTCGTCATTTTTCTCGACTGTGTCGGAATGGGCTCAAATTTGACAGGTTGATCGGAAAGAAAAATCGCGCCAGGGGCAATTTCGTCATTTATCGCGACTGTGTCAAAATGGGCTAGAATTTGACAGGTTGATCAGGACACAAAAACCGCGCCGGGTGAATTTCGTCATTTTTCGCGACTGTGTCGGAATGGGCAAATATTTGACAGGTTGATCGGAAACAGAAAGCGCGCCGGGGCAATTTCGTCATTTTTCTCGACTGTGTCGGAATGGGCTCAAATTTGACAGGTTGATCGGAAAGAAAAATCGCGCCAGGGGCAATTTCGTCATTTATCGCGACTGTGTCAAAATGGGCTAGAATTTGACAGGTTGATCAGGACACAAAAACCGCGCCGGGTGAATTTCGTCATTTTTCGCGACTGTGTCGGAATGGGCAAATATTTGACAGGTTGATCGGAAACAGAAAGCGCGCCGGGGCAATTTCGTCATTTTTCTCGACTGTGTCGGAATGGGCTCAAATTTGACAGGTTGATCGGAAAGAAAAATCGCGCCAGGGGCAATTTCGTCATTTATCGCGACTGTGTCAAAATGGGCTAGAATTTGACAGGTTGATCAGGACACAAAAACCGCGCCGGGTGAATTTCGTCA
Source organism: Olea europaea var. sylvestris (assembly GCF_002742605.1). Lineage (NCBI taxonomy): Eukaryota > Viridiplantae > Streptophyta > Magnoliopsida > Lamiales > Oleaceae > Olea > Olea europaea. The sequence continues at coordinate 43,051 of NW_019244760.1, read as the reverse complement.
TTTTTCGCGACTGTGTCGGAATGGGCTAAAATTTGACTGGTTGATCGAAAACAAAAATAGCACGAGGGCAATTTCGTCATTTTTCTCGACTTTGTCGGAATGGGCTGAAATTTGGCAGGTTGATCGGAAAAAAAAATCCCGTCGGCGGCAATTTCGTCATTTCTCGCGATTGTGTACGAATTGGCCAAAATTTCACAGGTTGATCGGAAATAAAAATCGCGCCGGGGGCAATTTCGTCATTTTTCGCGACTGTGTCTGAATGGGCTAAAATTTGACTAGTTGATCGAAAACAAAAATAGCGCCGGGGGCAATTTCGTCATTTTTCTCGATTGTGTCGTAATGGGCTGAAATTTGGCACGTTGATCGGAAAGAAAAATCGCGTCGAGGCAATTTCGTCATTTTTTGCGACTGTGTCGGAATGGGCTCAAATTTGACAGGTTGATCGGAAAGAAAAATCGCGCCAGGGGCAATTTCGTCATTTATCGCGACTGTGTCAAAATGGGCTAGAATTTGACAGGTTGATCAGGACACAAAAACCGCGCCGGGTGAATTTCGTCATTTTTCGCGACTGTGTCGGAATTGGCTAAAATTGGACAGGTTGATCGGAAACAAAAATCGCGCCAGGGGGAATTTCGTCATTTTTCGCGACGGTGTCGGAATGGGCTAAAATTTGACTGATTGATGGGAAACGAAAATCGTGCCGGGGGCAAATTCGTCAGTTTTCTCGATTGTGTCGGAATGGGCTGAAATTTGGCAGGTTGATCGGAAATAAAAACCACGCCGGGGGTAATTTCGTCATTTTTCTGCACTGTGTCGTAATGGGCTCAAATTTAACTGGTTGATCGGAAACAATAACCGCGCCAGGGGCAATTTCGTCATTTTTCGCGACTGTGTCGGAATTGGCTAAAATTGGACAGGTTGATCGGAAACAAAAATCGCGCCAGGGGGAATTTCGTCATTTTTCGCGACGGTGTCGGAATGGGCTAAAATTTGGCAGGTTGATTGGAAATAAGAATTGCGCCGGGGGCAATTTCGTCATTTTTCACGACTGTGTACGAATTGGCTAAAATTTGACAGGTTGATCGGAAATAAAAATCGCGCCGGGGCCAATTTCGTCATTTTTTGCGACTGTGTCGGGATGAGCTAAAATTTGACAGGTTGATCGGAAAAAAACCGCGCTGGGGACAATTTCGTCATTTTTCGCGATTGTGTGGGAATGGCCTCAAATTTGGCAGGTTGATCGGGAACAAAAATCGCGCCGCGGGTAATTTCGTCATTTTTCGCTACTGTGTCAGAATTGGCTAAAATTTGATAGGTTGATCGGAAACAAAAATCGCGCTAGGGGCAATTTAGTCTTTTTTCGCGACTGTGTTAGAATGAGCTAAAATTTGACAGGTTGATCGGAAACAAAAATCACGCCGAGGGAAATTTCGTCATTTTTCGCGACTCTGTCGAAATGGGCTCAAATTTGGCAGGTTGATCGGGAACAAAAATCGCGCCGGGGGTAATTTCGTCATTTTTTGCTACTGTGTCAGAATTGGCTAAAATTTGACAAGTTTATCGGAAACAAAAATCGCGCCGGGGGCAATTTCATCATTTTTCGCGACTGTGTCAAAATGGGCTAGAATTTGACAGGTTGATCGGGAACAAAAACCGCGATAGGTGAATTTCGTCATTTTTCGCAACTGTGCCGGAATTGGCTAAAATTTGACAGGTTGATCGAAAACAATAATCGGGCCGGGAGCAATTTCATCATTTTTCCTGACTGTGTCGGAATGGGCTAAAATTTGACAGGTTGATTAAACAAAAATCACGCCGGGGGCAATTTCGTCATTTTTCGCGACTATGTCGGAATGGGCTCAAATTTGACAGGTTGATCGGGAACAAAAATTGCGCCGGGTAAATTACGCCATTTTTCGCAACTGTGTCGGAATTGGCTAAAATTTGATAGGTTGATCGGAAACAAAAATCGCGCCAGTGGCAATTTCGTCATTTTTCGCGATGGTGTCGGAATGGGATAAAATTTGACTGGTTGATCGGAAACGAAAACCACGTCGGGGGCAATTTCTTCAGTTTTCTCGACCGTGTCGGAATGGGCTGAAATTTGGCAGGTTGATCGGAAATAAAAACCGCGCCGTGGGCAATTTCGTCATTTTTCTCGATTGTGTCGGAATCGGCTAAAATTTGACTGGTTGATCAGAAACAAAAATCGGGCCGGGGGCAATTTCGTCATTTTTCGCGACTGTGCTGGAATACGCTAAAATTTGACGGGTTGATCGGAAACAAAAATCGCGTCGGGGGTAATTTTGTCATATTTCGCGACTGTGTCAAAATGGGCTAGAATTTGACAGATTGATCGGGAAGAAAAATCGCGTCGGGTGAATTTCGTCATTTTTCGCGACCGTGCCGGAGTTTGCTAAAATTTAACAGGTTGATCGGTCACAAAAAATCGGGCCAGGGGCAATTTCGTCATTTTTCGCGACTGTTTTGGAATGGGCTAAAATTTAACAGGTTGATCGGAAATAAAAATTGCGCCAGGGTCAATTTCGTCATTTTTCGAGACTGTGTCGGAATTGGCTGAAATTTCGCAGGTTGATCGGAAATAAAAATTGCGCCGGGGGCAATTTCGTCCTTTTTCTCGATTGTGTCAGAATGGGCTGAAATTTGGCAGGTTGATCGGAAATAAAAATCGCGCCGGGAGCGTTTTCGTCATTTTTCTCGACTGTGTGGGAATGGGCTAAAATTTGACTCGTTGATTCGAAACAAAAATCGCACCAGGGGCAATTTCGTCATTTTTCGCAACGTCGGAATGGGCTAAAATTTGACAGGTTGATCGGTAACAAAATGTCGCGCCGGGGGTAATTTCGTCTTTTTTCGCGACTGTGTTGGAATGGGCTAAAATTTGACAGGTTGATCGGAAACAGAAATCGCGCCGGGGGCAATTTCATCATTTTTCACAACTGTGTCGGAATGGGCTCAAATTTGACAGGTTGATCGGGAACAAAAATCGCGCCGGGGGCAATTTCGTCATTTTTCGCAACTGTGTACGAATTGGCTAAAATTTCACAGGTTGATCGGAAATAAAAATCTCGCCGGTGGCAATTTCGTCATTTTTCGCGGCTGTGTCGGAATGGGCTAAAATTTGACTGGTTGATCGAAAACAAAAATAGCGCCGGGGGCAATTTCGTCATTTTTCTCGACTGTGTCGGAATGGGGTGAAATTTGGCAGGTTGATCAGAAATAAAAATTGCGCCGGGGGTATTTTCGTCATTTTTCTCGACTGTGTCGGAATGGGCTAAAATTTGACTCGTTGATTGGAAACAAAAATCGCGCCAAGGGCAATTTCGTCATTTTTCGTAACTGTCGGAATGGGCTAAAATTTGACAGGTTGATCGGTAACAAAAAATCGCGCCAGGGGCAATTTCGTCGTTTTTCATGACAGTGTCGGAATGGTCTAAAATTTGACTGATTGATCGGAAACGAAAATCGCGCCGAGGGCAAGTTAGTCAGTTTTCTCGACTGTATCGGAATGGGCTGAAATTTGGCAGGTTGATCTGAAATAAAAACCGCGCCACTGGTAATTTCGTCATTTTTCTGCACTGTGTCGGAATGAGCTAAAATTTGACTGGTTGATCAGAAACAATAACCGCGCCCGGGGCAATTTCGTCATTTATTGCGACTGTGTCGGAATGGGCTAAAATTTGACAGGTTGTCCGAAAGAAAACCGCGGCGGGGGCAATTCCGTCATTTTCCACGACTGTTCCGGAATGGGCTAAAATTTAACGGGTTGATCGGAAATAAAAAAACGCTCCAGGGGCAATTTCGTCATTTTTCGTGAATGTGTCGGAATTGGCCAAAATTTGACAGGTTGATCAGAAACAAAAATCGCGCCTAGGGTAATTTCGTCATTTTTCGCTACTGTGTCAGAATTGGCTAAAATTTCACAGGTTGATCGGAAACAAAAATCGCGCCGGGGGCAATTTCGTCATTTTTCGCGACTGTGTCGGAATGGGATAAAATTTGACTGGTTGATCGGAAACGAAAACCACGCCAGGGGCAATTTCGTCAGTTTTCTCGACTGTGTCAGAATGGGCTGAAATTTGGCAGGTTGATCGGAAAAAAAAATCGCGCCGGCGGCAATTTCGTCATTTCTCGCGACTGTGTACGAATTGGCTAAAATTTCACAGGTTGATCGGTAATAAAAATCGCGTCGGGGGTAATTTCGTCATTTTTCGCGACTGTGTCTGAATGGGCTAAAATTTGATTAGTTGATCGAAAACAAAATTAGCGCCGGGGGCAATTTCGTCATTTTTCTCGATTGTGTCGCAATGGGCTGAAATTTGGCATGTTGATCGGAAACAAAAATCGCGTCGGGGCAATTTCGTCATTTTTTGCGACTGTGTCGGAATGGGCTAAAATTTGACAGGTTGATCGGAAACAAAAATCGCGCTAGGGGCAATTTCGTCATTTATCGCGACTGTGTCAAAATGGGCTAGAATTTGACAGGTTGATCGGGAACAAAAACCGCGCCGAGTGAATTTCGTCATTTTTCGCGACTGAGCCGGAATTGGCTAAAATTAGACAGGTTGATCGGAAACAAAAATCGCGCTAGGGGCAATTTCGTCATTTTTCGCGACGGTGTCGGAATGGGCTAAAATTTGACTGATTGATGGGAAACGAAAATCGTGCCTGGGACAAATTCGGCAGTTTTCTCGACCGTGTCGGAATGGGGGTGAAATTTGGCAGGTTGATCGGAAATAAAAACCACGCCGGGGGTAATTTCATTATTTTTCTACAGTGTGTCGTAATGGGCTGAAATTTGACTGGTTGATCAGAAATAATAACCGCGCCGGGGCAATTTCGTCATTTTTCGCGACTGTGTCGGAATGGGCTAAAATTTGACAGGTTGACCGAAAAGAAAAATCGCGCCGGGGGCAATTTCGTCATTTTTCGCGACTGTTTCGGAATGGGCTAAAATTTAACAGGTTGATCGGAAATAAAAATCACGCTAGGGGAATTTCGTTATTTTTCGCGACTGTGTCGGAATTGGCTGAAATTTGGCAGGTTGATCGGAAATAAGAATTGCGCTGGGGGCAATTTCGTCATTTTTCTCGATTGTGTCGGAATGAGCTAAAATTTGATTGGTTGATCGGAAAAAGAAACCGCGCCGGGGGCAATTTCGTCATTTTTCACGACTATGTCAGAATGCGCTAAAATTTGACAGGTTGATCGTAAACAAAAATCGCGTTGGGGGCAATTTCGTCATTTTTCACGACTGTGTACGAATTGGCTAAAATTTGACAGGTTGATCGGAAATAACGGGGGCAATTTCGTCATTTTTCGCGACTGTGTGGGAATGGGCTCAAATTTGGCAGGTTGATTGGGAACAAAAATCGCGCCGCGGGTAATTTCGTCACTTTTCGCTACTGTGTCAGAATTGGCTAAAATTTGATGGGTTGATCGAAATCAAAAATCGCGCCAGGGACAATTTAGTCATTTTTCGCGACTGTGTTGGAATGAGCTAAAATTTGACAGGTTGATCGGAAACAAAAATCACGCCGAGGGCAATTTCGTCATTTTTCGCAACTGTGTCGAAATGGGCTCAAATTTGGCAGGTTGATCGGGAACAAAAATCGGGCCGGGGGCAATTTCGTCATTTTTCCTGACTGTGTCGGAATGGGCTAAAATTTGACAGGTTGATCGGAAACAAAAATCGCGCCGGGGGCAATTTCGTCATTTTTCGCGACTATGTCGGAATGGGCTCAAATTTGACAGGTTGATCGGGAACAAAAATCGCGCCGAATGAATTACGCCATTTTTCGCAACTGTGTCGGAATTGGCTAAAATTTGACAGGTTGATCGGAAACAAAAATTGCACCAGTGGCAATTTCGTCATTTTTCGCGACGGTGTCGGAATGGGATAAAATTTGACTGGTTGATCGGAAACGAAAACCACGCCAGGGGCAATTTCGTCAGTTTTCTCGACTGTGTCGGAATGGGCTGAAATTTGGCAGGTTGATCGGAAATAAAAACTACGCCGTGGGCAATTTCGTCATTTTTCTCGATTTTGTCGGAATCGGCTAAAATTTGACTGGTTGATCGGAAACAAAAATCGGGCCGGGGGCAATTTCGTCATTTTTCGCGACTGTGTCGGAATAGGCAAAAATTTGCCGGGTCGATCGGAAACAAAAATCGCGTCGGGGGCAATTTCGTCATATTTCGCGACTGTGTCAAAATGGGCTAGAATTTGACAGGTTGATCGAGAAGAAAAATCGCGCCGAGTGAATTTCGTCATTTTTCGCGACTGTGCCGGAGTTGGCTAAAATTTAACAGGTTGATCGGTAACAAAAAAATCGCCCCAGGGGCAATTTCGTCATTTTTCGCGACGGTGTCGGAATGGGCTAAAATTTGACCGATTGATCGAAAACCAAAATCGCGCCAGGGGCAAGTTCGTCAGTTTTCTCGACTGTGTCGGAATGGGCTGAAATTTGGCAGGTTGATCGGAAATAAAAATTGCGCCGGGGGTAATTTCGTCATTTTTCGCTACTGTTTCAGAATTGGCTAAAATTTGATAGGTTGATCGGAAACAAAAATCGCGCCAAGGGCAATTTAGTCATTTTTCGCGACTGTGCTGGAATGAGCTAAAATTTGACAGGTTGATCGGAAACAAAAATCGCGCCGGGGGTAATTTCGTCATTTTTCTGCACTGTGTCGGAATGGGCTAAAATTTGACTCGTTGATTGGTACCAAAAATCGCGCCAGGGGCAATTTCGTCATTTTCGCAACTGTCGGAATGGGTTAAAATTTGACAGGTTGATCGGTAACAAAAAGTCGCGCTGGGGGTAATTTTGACATTTTTCGCGACTGTGTCGGAATGGGATAAATTTGATAGGTTGATCGGAAACAGAAATCGCGCCGGGGGCAATTTCGTCATTTTTCGCAGCTGTGTCGAAATGGGCTCAAATTTGACAGGTTGATCGGGAACAAAAATCGCGCCAGGGGCAATTTCATCATTTTTCGCAACTGTGTACGAATTGGCTAAAATTTCACAGGTTGATCGGAAATAAAAATCGCGCCGGGGGTAATTTCGTCATTTTTCGCATCTGTGTCGGAATGGGCTAAAATTTGACTGGTTGATCGAAAACAAAAATCGCGCCGGGGGCAATTTCGTCATTTTTCTCGACTGTGTCGGAATTGGCCGAAATTTGGCAGTTTGATCGGAAACAAAAATCGCGCTGGGGGCAATTTCGTCATTTTTCGCGACCGTGTCGGAATGGGCTCAAATTTGACAGGTTGATCGGGAACAAAAATCGCGCCAGGGGCAATTTCGTCATTTTTCGCAACTGTGTACGAATTGGCTAAAATTTCGCAGGTTGATCGGAAATAAAAATCGCGCCGGGGGTAATTTCGTCATTTTTCGCGACCGTGTCGGAATGGGCTCAAATTTGACAGGTTGATCGGGAACAAAAATCGCGCCAGGGGCAATTTCGTCATTTTTCGCAACTGTGTACGAATTGGCTAAAATTTCGCAGGTTGATCGGAAATAAAAATCGCGCCGGGGGTAATTTCGTCATTTTTCGCGACCGTGTCGGAATGGGCTCAAATTTGACAGGTTGATCGGGAACAAAAATCGCGCCAGGGGCAATTTCGTCATTTTTCGCAACTGTGTACGAATTGGCTAAAATTTCACAGGTTGATCGGAAATAAAAATCGCGCCAGTGGCAATTTCGTCAGTTTTCGCGGCCGTGTCGGAATGGGCTAAAATTTGACTGGTTGATCGAAAACAAAAATAGCGCTGGGGGCAATTTCGTCATTTTTCTCGACTGTCTCGGAATGGGGTGAAATTTGGCAGGTTGATCAGAAATAAAAATCGCGCCGGGGGAATTTTCGTCATTTTTCGCGACTGTGTCGGAATGGGCTAGAATTTGAAAGGTTGATTGTAATCAAAAACCGCATCGGGTGAATTTCGTCATTTTTTGCGACTGTGCCGGAATCGGCTAAAATTTGACAGGTTGATCGGAAACAAAAATCACGCCAGGGGCAATTTCGTCATTTTTCGCGACGGTGTCGAAATGGGCAAAAATTTGATTGATTGATGGGAAACGAAAATCGCGCCTGGGGCGAGTTAGTCAGTTTTCTCGACTGTGTCGAAATGGGCTGAAATTTGGCAGGTTGATCTGAAATAAAAACCGCGCCAGGGGTAATTTCGTCATTTTTCTGCACTGTGTCGGAATGGGCTAGAATTTGAAAGGTTGATTGTAAACAAAAACCGCATCGGGTGAATTTCGTCATTTTTTGCGACTGTGCCGGAATCGGCTAAAATTTGATTGATTGATCGGAAATAAAAAAACGCTCCAGGGGCAATTTCATCATTTTTCGCGACTGTGTCGGAATGGGCTAGAATTTGAAAGGTTGATTGTAAACAAAAACCGCATCGGGTGAATTTCGTCATTTTTTGCGACTGTGCCGGAATCGGCTAAAATTTGATTGATTGATCGGAAATAAAAAAACGCTCCAGGGGCAATTTCATCATTTTTCGCGACTGTGTCGGAATGGGCTAGAATTTGAAAGGTTGATTGTAAACAAAAACCGCATCGGGTGAATTTCGTCATTTTTTGCGACTGTGCCGGAATCGGCTAAAATTTGATTGATTGATCGGAAATAAAAAAACGCTCCAGGGGCAATTTCATCATTTTTCGCGACTGTGTCGGAATGGGCTAGAATTTGAAAGGTTGATTGTAAACAAAAACCGCATCGGGTGAATTTCGTCATTTTTTGCGACTGTGCCGGAATCGGCTAAAATTTGATTGATTGATCGGAAATAAAAAAACGCTCCAGGGGCAATTTCATCATTTTTCGCGACTGTGTCGGAATGGGCTAGAATTTGAAAGGTTGATTGTAAACAAAAACCGCATCGGGTGAATTTCGTCATTTTTTGCGACTGTGCCGGAATCGGCTAAAATTTGATTGATTGATCGGAAATAAAAATCGCTCCGGGGGCAATTTCGTCATTTTTCTCGATTGTGTTGGAATGGGCTAAAATTTGACTGGTAGATTGGAAACAGAAATCGCGTCGGGGGCAATTTCGTAATTTTTCACGACTGTGTCTGAATGGGCTAAAATTTGACCGGTTGATCGGAAACAAAAATCGCGCCGGGGGCAATTTCGTCATTTTTCGCGATTGTGTACGAATTGGCTAAAATTTCACAGGTTGATCGGAAATAAAAATCGCACCGGGGGCAATTTCGTCATTTTTCGCGACTGTGTCAGAATGGGCTAAAATTTGGCTTGTTGATCGAAAAAAAATAGCGCCGGGGGCAATTTCGTCAATTTTCTCGACAGTGTCGGAATGGGCTGAAATTTGGCAGGTTGATCGTAAACAAAAATCGCGTCGGGGGTAATTTCGTCATTTTTTGCGATGGTGTCGGAATGGGTTAAAATTTGACTGGTTGATCGGGAACAAAAATCGCGCCGGGTGAATTTCGTCATTTTTCGCAACTGTGTCGGAATTGGCTATAATTTGACAGGTTGATCGGAAATAAAATGGCTTTAGGGGTCAATTTCGTCATTTTTCGCGACTTTGTCGGAATGGCCTAAAATTTTACAGGTTGATCGGAAACAAAAATCGCGCCGGGTTTAATTTCGTCATTTTTCGCGACTGTGTCGGAATGGGCTAGAATTTGAAAGGTTGATTGTAAACAAAAACCGCATCGGGTGAATTTCCTCATTTTTTGCGACTGTGCCGGAATCGGCTAAAATTTGACAGGTTGATCGGAAACAAAAATCGCGCCAGGGGCAATTTCGTCATTTTTCGCGATGGTGTCGGAATGGGCAAAAATTTGATTGATTGATGGGAAACGAAAATCGCGCCGGGGGCAAATTCTTCAGTTTTCTCGACAGTGTCGGAATGGGCTGAAATTTGGCAGGTTGATCGTAAACAAAAATCGCGTCGGGGGTAATTTCGTCATTTTTTGCGATGGTGTCGGAATGGGTTAAAATTTGACTGGTTGATCGGGAACAAAAATCGCGCCGGGTGAATTTCGTCATTTTTCGCAACTGTGTCGGAATTGGCTATAATTTGACAGGTTGATCGGAAACAAAATGGCTTTAGGGGTCAATTTCGTCATTTTTCGCGACTTTGTCGGAATGGGCTAAAATTTTACAGGTTGATCGGAAACAAAAATCGCGCCGGGTTTAATTTCGTCATTTTTCGCGACTGTGTCGGAATGGGCTAGAATTTGAAAGGTTGATTGTAAACAAAAACCGCATCGGGTGAATTTCGTCATTTTTTGCGACTGTGCCGGAATCGGCTAAAATTTGACAGGTTGATCGGAAACAAAAATCGCGCCAGAGGCAATTTCGTCATTTTTCGCGACGGTGTCGGCATGGGCAAAAATTTGATTGATTGATGGGAAACGAAAATCGCGCCTGGGGCGAGTTAGTTAGTTTTCTCGACTGTGTCGGAATGGGCTGAAATTTGGCAGGTTGATCGGAAACAAAAATCGCGCCAGAGGCAATTTCGTCATTTTTCGCGATTGTGTCGGAATGGGCTGAAATTTGGCAGGTTGATCGGAAATAAAAAAACGCTCCAGGGGCAATTTCATCATTTTTCGCGACTGTGTCGGAATGGGCTAAAATTTGACAGGTTGTCCGAAAGAAAACCGCGCCGGGGGCAATTCCGTCATTTTCCACGACTGTTCCGGAATGGGCTAAAATTTAACAGGTTGATCAGATCGGAAATAAAAATCGCGCCGGGGGCAATTTCGTCATTTTTCGCGATTGTGTCGAAATGGGCTAAAATTTGACAGGTAGGTCGGAAACAAAAACCGCGCAGGGGCAATTTCGTCATTTTTCGCGACCATTTCGGATTGGGCTAAAATTTGCAAGATTCATCGGAAATAAAAATTGCGCAGGGGGCAATTTCGTCATTTTTCGCGACTGTGTCGAAATGGGCTAAAATTTAACTAGATCATCAGAAATAAAAATCGCGCCGGGGGCTATTTCGTCATTTTACGCGACTGTGTCCGAAAGGGCTTAAATTTGGCTGGTTGATCGAAATTAAAAATCGCGCCGGGGGCAATTTCGTCATTTTTCGCTATTGTGTCGGAATGGGTTAAAATTTGACAGGTAGGTCGGAAACAAAAACCGCGCCGGGGCAATTTCGTCATTTTTCGCGACCATTTCGGATTGGGCTAAAATTTGCAAGATTCATCGGAAATAAAAATTGCGCAGGGGGCAATTTCGTCATTTTTCACGACTGTGTCTGAATGGGCTAAAATTTGACCGGTTGATCGGAAACAAAAATCACGCCGGGGGCAATTTCGTCATTTTTCGCGATTGTGTACGAATTGGCTAAAATTTCACAGGTTGATCGGAAATAAAAATCGCACCGGGGGCAATTTCGTCATTTTTCGCGACTGTGTCAGAATGGGCTAAAATTTGGCTTGTTGATCGAAAAAAAATAGCGCCGGGGGCAATTTCGTCATTTTTCTCGACTGTGTCGGAATGGGCTGAAATTTGGCAGGTTGATCGTAAACAAAAATCGCGTCGGGGGTAATTTCGTCATTTTTCGCGATGGTGTCGGAATGGGTTAAAATTTGACTGGTTGATCGGGAACAAAAATCGCGCCGGGTGAATTTCGTCATTTTTCGCAACTGTGTCGGAATTGGCTATAATTTGACAGGTTGATCGGAAATAAAATGGCTTTAGGGGTCAATTTCGTCATTTTTCGCGACTTTGTCGGAATGGGCTAAAATTTGACTGGTTGATTGTAAACAAAAACCGCATCGGGTGAATTTCGTCATTTTTTGCGACTGTGCCGGAATCGGCTAAAATTTGACAGGTTGATCGGAAACAAAAATCGCGCCAGGGGCAATTTCGTCATTTTTCGCGACGGTGTCGGAATGGGCTAAAATTTGATTGATTGATGGGAAACGAAAATCGCGCCGGGGGCAAATTCTTCAGTTTTCTCGACAGTGTCGGAATGGGCTGAAATTTGGCAGGTTGATCGGAAATAAGAACCACGCCGGGGGCAATTTCGTCATTTTTCTCGATTGTGTCGTAATGGGCTGAAATTTGGCACGTTGATCGGAAACAAAAATCGCGTCGGGGCAATTTCGTCATTTTTTGCGACTGTGTCGGAATTGGCTCAAATTTGACAGGTTGATCGGAAAGAAAAATCGCGCCAGGGGCAATTTCGTCATTTATCGCGACTGTGTCAAAATGGGCTAGAATTTGACAGGTTGATCGGGAACAAAAACCGCGCCGGGGGCAATTTCGTCATTTTTCTCGATTGTGTCGTAATGGGCTGAAATTTGGCACGTTGATCGAAAACAAAAATCGCGTCGGGGCAATTCGTCTTTTTTTGCGACTGTGTCGGAATGGGCTCAAATTTAACAGGTTGATCGGAAACAAAAACGCGCCAGGGGCAATTTCGTCATTTATCGCGACTGTGTCAAAATGGGCTTGAATTTGACAGGTTGATCGGGAACAAAAACCGCGCCGGGTGAATTTCGTCATTTTTCGCGACTGTGTTGGAATTGGCTAAAATTGGACAGGTTGATCGGAAACAAAAATCGCGCCAGGGGCAATTTCGTCATTTTTCGCGACGGTGTCGGAATGGGCTAAAATTTGACTGATTGATGGGAAACGAAAATCGTGCCGAGGGCAAATTCGTCAGTTTTCTCGACTGTGTCGGAATGGGCTGAAATTTGGCAGGTTGATCGGAAATAAAAACCACGCCGGGGGTAATTTCGTCATTTTTCTGCACTGTGTCGTAATGGGCTAAAATTTGACTGGTTGATCAGAAATAATAACCGCGCCGGGGCAATTTCGTCATTTTTCCCGACTGTGTCGGAATGGGCTAAAATTTGACAGGTTGACCGAAAAGAAAAATCGCGCCGGGGGCAATTTCGTCATTTTTCGCGACTGTTTCGGAATGGGCCAAAATTTAACAGATTGATCGGAAATAAAAAACACGCTAGGGGAATTTCGTCATTTTTCGCGACTGTGTCGGAATTGGCTGAAATTTGGCAGGTTGATCGGAAATAAGAATTACGCCGGGGGCAATTTCGTCATTTTTCTCGATTGTGTCGGAATGAGCTAAAATTTGACTGGTTGATCGGAAACAGAAACCGCGCCGGGGGCAATTTCGTCATTTTTCACGACTATGTCAGAATGCGCTAAAATTTGACAGGTTGATCGGAAACAAAAATCGCGTCGGGGGCAATTTCGTCATTTTTCACGACTGTGTACGAATTGGCTAAAATTTGACAGGTTGATCGGAAATAAAAATCGCGCCGGCGGCAATTCCGTCATTTTTCGCGACTGTGTCGGGATGAGCTAAAATTTGACAGGTTGATCGGAAAAAAACCGCGCTGGGGGCAATTTCGTCATTTTTCGCAACTGTGTGGGAATGGGCTCAAATTTGGCAGGTTGATCGTGAACAAAAATCGCGCCGCGGGTAATTTCGTCATTTTTTGCTATTGTGTCAGAATTGGCTAAAATTTGATAGGTTGATCGGAAACAAAAATCGCGCCAAGGGCAATTTATTCATTTTTCGCGACTGTGTTGGAATGAGCTAAAATTTGACAGGTTGATCGGAAACAAAAATCACGCCGAGGGCAATTTCGTCATTTTTCGCGACAGTGTCGAAATGGGCTCAAATTTGGTAGGTTGATCGGGAACAAAAATCGCGCCTGGGGTAATTTCGTCATTTTTCGCTACTGTGTCAGAATTGGCTAAAATTTGACAAGTTTATCGGAAACAAAAATCGTTCCGGGGGCAATTTCGTCATTTTTCGCGACGGTGTCAAAATGGGCTAGAATTTGACAGGTTGATCGGGAACAAAAACCGCGACAGGTGAATTTCGTCATTTTTCGCGACTGTGCCGGAATTGCCTAAAATTTGACAGGTGGATCGGAAACAAAAATCACGCCGGGGGCATTTTCGTCATTTTTCTCGACTGTGTCGGAATGGGCTAAAATTTGACTCGTTGATTGGAAACAAAAATCGTGCCAGGGTCAACTTCGTCATTTTTGGCAACTGTCTGAATGGGCTAAAATTTGACAGGTTGATCGGTAACAAAAAATCGCGTCAGGGGTAATTTCGTCATTTTTCGCGACGGTGTCGGAATGTGCTAAAATTTGACTGATTGATCGGAAACGAAAATCGCGCCTGGGGCAAGTTAGTCAGTTTTCTCGACTGTGTCGGAATGGGCTGAAATTTGGCAGGTTGATCGGATATTAAAATCGCGCCGGGGGCAATTTCGTCATATTTCGCGACTGTGTCAAAATGGGCTAGAATTTGACAGGTTGATCGGGAAGAAAAATCGCGCCGAGTGAATTTCGTCATTTTTCGCGACGGTGTCGGAATGTGCTAAAATTTGACTGATTGATCGGAAACGAAAATCGCGCCTGGGGCAAGTTAGTCAGTTTTCTCGACTGTGTCGGAATGGGCTGAAATTTGGCAGGTTGATCGGATATTAAAATCGCGCCGGGGGCAATTTCGTCATATTTCGCGACTGTGTCAAAATGGGCTAGAATTTGACAGGTTGATCGGGAAGAAAAATCGCGCCGAGTGAATTTCGTCATTTTTCGCGACTGTGCCGGAATTGGCTAAAATTTGACAGGTCGATCGGTAACAAAAAATCGCGCCAGGGGCAATTTCCTCATTTATCGCGACGGTGTCGGAATGGTCCAAAATTTGACTGATTGATCGGAAACGAAAATCGCACTGGGGCAAGTTCGTCAGTTTTCTCGACCGTGTCGGAATGGGCTGAAATTTGGCAGGTTGATCGGAAATAAAAACCGCGCCGGGGGTAATTTCGTCATTCTTCTGCACTGTGTCGGAATGGGCTAAAATTTGACTAGTTGATCAGAAACAATAACCACGCCAGGGGCAATTTCGTCATTTTTCTCGACTGTGTCAGAATGGGCTGAAATTTGGCAGGTTGATCGTAAATAAAAATTGCGCCAGGGTCAATTTCGTCATTTTTTGAGACTGTGTCGGAATTGGCTGAAATTTCGCAGGTTGATCGGAAATAAAAATTGCGCAGGGGGCAATTTCGTCATTTTTCTCGATTGTGTCGGAATGGGCTGAAATTTGGCAGGTTGATAGGAAATTAAAATCGCGCCGGGGGCATTTTCGTCATTTTTATCGACTGTGTGGGAATGGGCTAAAATTTGACTCGTTGATTGGAAACAAAAATCTCGCCAGAGGCAATTTCGTCATTTTTCGCAACTGTCGGAATGGGCTAAAATTTGACAGGTTGATCGGTAACAAAAAGTCGCGCTGGGGGTAATTTCGTCATTTTTCGCGACTGTGCCGGAATGGGCAAATATTTGACAGGTTGATCGGAAACAGAAATCGCGCCGGGGCAATTTCGTCATTTTTCTCGACTGTGTCGGAATGGGCTCAAATTTGACAGGTTGATCGGGAACAAAAATCGCGCCGGGGGCAATTTCGTCATTTTTCGCGACTGTGTCGGAATGGGCTAAAATTTGACTGGTTGATCGAAAACAAAAATAGTGCCGGGGGCAATTTCGTCATTTTTCTCGACTATGTCGGAATGGGGTGAAATTGGGCAGGTTGATTAGAAATAAAAATCGCGCCGGGGGCATTTTCGTCATTTTTCTCGACTGTGTCGGAATGGGCTAAAATTTGACTCTTTGATTGGAAACAAAAATCGCGCCAGGGGTAATTTCGTCATTTTTCGCAACTGCCGGAATGGGCTAAAATTTGACAGGTTGATCGGTAACAAAAAATCGCGCCAGGGGCAATTTCGTCATTTTTCGCGACGTTGTCGGAATGGGCTAAAATTTGACTGATTGATCGGAAACGAAAATCGCGCCGGGGGCAAGTTAGTCAGTTTTCTCAACTGTGTCGGAATGGGCTGAAATTTGGCAGGTCGATCTGAAATAAAAATCGCGCCAGGGGTAATTTCGTCATTTTTCTGCACTGTGTCGGAATGGGCTAAAATTTGACTGGTTGATCAGAAACAATAACCGCGCCGGGGGCAATTCCAAATTTGACTGATTGATCGGAAACAAAAACCGCGCCGGAGGCAATTTCGTCATTTTTTGCGACGGTGTCGGAATGGGCTGAAATTCTCAAATTTGACAGGTTGATCAGAAACAATAACCGCGCCGGGGGCAATTCCGTCATTT
This sequence comes from Olea europaea var. sylvestris, assembly GCF_002742605.1. Taxonomy (NCBI): domain Eukaryota; kingdom Viridiplantae; phylum Streptophyta; class Magnoliopsida; order Lamiales; family Oleaceae; genus Olea; species Olea europaea. The sequence continues at coordinate 26,885 of NW_019244760.1, read as the reverse complement.
TGCAAGACGGTGTCGGAATCGGCTAAAATTTGACAAATTAATCGGAAAAAAAATTGCGTCGGCGGCAATTTCGTCATTTTTTGCGACGGTGTCGGAATGGGCTGAAATTCTCAAATTTGACAGGTTGATCAGAAACAATAACCGCGCCGGGGGCAATTCCGTCATTTTGCAAGACGGTGTCGGAATCGGCTAAAATTTGACAAATTAATCGGAAAAAAAATTGCGTCGGCGGCAATTTCGTCATTTTTTGCGACGGTGTCGGAATGGGCTGAAATTCTCAAATTTGACAGGTTGATCAGAAACAATAACCGCGCCGGGGGCAATTTCGTCATTTTTCTCGACTGTGTCGGAATGGGCTGAAATTTGGCAGGTTGATCGGAAAAAAAATTGCGTCGGCGGCAATTTCGTCATTTCTCATGAATGTGTACGAATTGGCTAAAATTTCACAGGTTGATCGGAAATAAAAATCGCGCCGGGGGCAATTTCGTCATTTTTCGCGACTGTGTCTGAATGGGCTAAAATTTGAGTAGTTGATCGAAAACAAAAATAGCGCCGGGGACAATTTCGTCATTTTTCTCGATTGTGTCGTAATGGGCTGAAATTTGGCACGTTGATCGGAAACAAAAATCGCGTCCAGGCAATTTCGTCATTTTTTGCGACTGTGTCGGAATGGGCTCAAATTTGACAGGTTGATCGGAAAGAAAAATCGCGCCAGGGGCAATTTCGTCACTTATCGCGACTGTGTCAAAATGGGCTAGAATTTGACTGGTTGATCGGGACACAAAAACCGCGCCGGGTGAATTTCGTCATTTTTCGCGACTGTGTCGGAATTGGATAAAATTGGACAGGTTGATCGGAAACAAAAATCGCGCCAGGGGCAATTTCGTCATTTTTCGCGACGGTGTCGGAATGGGCTAAAATTTGACTGATTGATGGGAAACGAAAATCGTGCCGGGGGCGAATTCGTCAGTTTTCTCGACTGTGTCGGAATGGGCTGAAATTTGGCAGGTTGATCGGAAATAAAAACCACACCGGGGGTAATTTCGTCATTTTTCTGCACTGTGTCGTAATGGGCTCAAATTTAACTGGTTGATCGGAAACAATAACCGCGCCAGGGGCAATTTCGTCATTTTTCGCGACTGTGTCGGAATGGGCTAAAATTTGGCAGGTTGATTGGAAATAAGAATTGCGCCGGGGGCAATTTCGTCATTTTTCTCGATTGTGTCGGAATGAGCTAAAATTTGACTGGTTGATCGAAAACAAAAATCGGGCCGGGGGCAATTTCGTCATTTTTAACGACTACGTCAGAATGCGCTAAAATTTGACAGGTTGATCGGAAACAAAAATCGCGTCGGGGGCAATTTCGTCATTTTTCACGACTGTGTACGAATTGGCTAAAATTTGACAGGTTGATCGGAAATAAAAATCGCGCTGGGGGCAATTTCGTCATTTTTCGTGACTGTGTGGGAATGGCCTCAAATTTGGCAGGTTGATCGGGAACAAAAATCGCGCCGCGGGTAATTTCGTCATTTTTCGCTACTGTGTCAGAATTGGCTAAAATTTGATAGGTTGATCGGAAACAAAAATCGCGCCAGGGGCAATTTAGTCATTTTTCGCGACTGTGTTGGAATGAGCTAAAATTTGACAGGTTGATCGGAAACAAAAATCGCGTCGGGGGCAATTTCGTCATTTTTCACGACTGTGTACGAATTGGCTAAAATTTGACAGGTTGATCGGAAATAAAAATCGCGCTGGGGGCAATTTCGTCATTTTTCGTGACTGTGTGGGAATGGCCTCAAATTTGGCAGGTTGATCGGGAACAAAAATCGCGCCGGGGGCAATTTCGTCATTTTTCGCGACTGTGTCAAAATGGGCTAGAATTTGACAGGTTGATCGGGAACAAAAATCGCGACAGGTGAATTTCGTCATTTTTCGCGACTGTGCCGGAATTGGCTAAAATTTGACAGGTTGATCGAAAACAAAAATTGGGCCGGGAGCAATTTCGTCGTTTTTCCTGACTGTGTCGGAATGGGCTAAAATTTGACAGGTTGATCGTAAACAAAAATCGCGCCGGGGGCAATTTCGTCATTTCTCGCGACTATGTCGGTATGGGCTCAAATTTGACAGGTTGATCGGGAACAAAAATTGCGCCGGGTGAATTACGCCATTTTTCGCAACTGTGTCGGAATTGGCTAAAATTTGACAGGTTGATCGGAAACAAAAATCGCGCCAGTGGCAATTTCGTCATTTTTCGCGATGGTGTCGGAATGGGATAAAATTTGACTGGTTGATCGGAAACGAAAACCACGCAGGGGCAATTTCGTCAGTTTTCTCGACTGTGACGGAATGGGCTGAAATTTGGCAGGTTGATCGGAAATAAAAACCGCGCCATGGGCAATTTCGTCATTTTTCTCGATTGTGTCGGAATCGGCTAAAATTTGATTGGTTGATCGGAAACAAAAATCGGGCCGGGGGTAATTTCGTCATTTTTAGCGACTGTGCCGGAATAGGCTAAAATTTGACTGGTTGATCGGAAACAAAAATCGCGTTGGGGGCAATTTTGTCATATTTCGCGACTGTGTCAAAATGGGTTAGAATTTGACAGATTGATCGGGAAGAAAAATCGCGCCGGGTGAATTTCGTCATTTTTCGCGACCGTGCCGGAGTTTGCTAAAATTTAACAGGTTGATCGGTCACAAAAAAATCGCACTAGGGGCAATTTTGTCATTTTTCGCTACGGTGTCGGAATGGGCTAAAATTATACAGATTGATCGGAAACCAAAACCGCGCCAGGGGCAAGTTCGTCAGTTTTCTCGACTGTGTCGGAATGGGCTGAAATTTGGCAGGTTGATCGGAAATAAAAATCGTGCAGGGGGTAATTTTGTCATTTTCCGTGACTGTTTCGGAATGGGCTAAAATTTAACAGGTTGATCGGAAATAAAAATCGCGCCTGGGGCAATTTTGTCATTTTTCGCGACTGTGTCGGAATGGGCTAAAATTTGACAGGTTGATCGGAAACAAAAATCCCGCCGGGGGCAATTTCGTCATATTTCGCGGCTGTGTCAAAATGGGCTAGAATTTGACAGGTTGATCGGGAAGAAAAACTGCGCCGGGTGAATTTCGTCATTTTTCGCAACTGTGCCGGAATTGGCTAAAATTTGACAGGTCGATCGGTAACAAAAAATCGCGTTAGGGGCAATTTCGTCATTTTCCGCGACTGTTTTGGAATGGGCTAAAATTTAACAGGTTGATCGGAAATAAAAATTGCGCCAGGGTCAATTTCGTCATTTTTCGAGACTGTGTCGGAACTGGCTGAAATTTCGCAGGTTGATCGGAAATAAAAATTGCGCCGGGGGCAATTTCGTCCTTTTTCTCGATTGTGTCAGAATGGGCTGAAATTTGGCAGGTTGATCGGAAATAAAAATCGCGCCGGGAGCGTTTTCGTCATTTTTCTCGACTGTGTGGGAATGGGCTAAAATTTGACTCGTTGATTCGAAACAAAAATAGCGCCAGGGGCAATTTCGTCATTTTTCGCAATTGTCGGAATGGGCTAAAATTTGACAGGTTGATCGGTAACAAAATGTCGCGCCGGGAGTAATTTCGTCTTTTTTCGCGACTGTGTTGGAATGGGCTAAAATTTGACAGGTTGATCGGAAACAGAAATCGCGCCGGGGGCAATTTCATCATTTTTCGCAACTGAGTCGAAATGAGCTCAAATTTGACAGGTTGATTGGGAACAAAAATCGCGCCGGGGGCAATTTCGTCATTTTTCGCAACTGTGTACGAATTGGCTAAAATTTCACAGGTTGATCGGAAATAAAAATCGCGCCGGTGGCAATTTCGTCATTTTTCGCGGCTGTGTCGGAATGGGCTAAAATTTGACTGGTTGATCGAAAACAAAAATAGCGCCGGGGGCAATTTCGTCATTTTTCACGACTGTGTCGGAATGGGGTGAAATTTGGCAGGTTGATCAGAAATAAAAATCGCGCCGGGGGCATTTTCGTCATTTTTCTCGACTGTGTCGGAATGGGCTAAAATTTGACTCGTTGATTGGAAACAAAAATCGCGCCAGGGGCAATTTCGTCATTTTCGTAACTGTCGGAATGGACTAAAATTTGACAGGTTGATCGGTAACAAAAAATCACGCCAGGGGCAATTTCGTCATTTTTCATGACGGTGTCGGAATGGTCTAAAATTTGACTGATTGATCGGAAACGAAAATCGCGCCGAGGGCAAGTTAGTCAGTTTTCTCGACTGTATTGGAATGGGCTGAAATTTGGCAGGTTGATCTGAAATAAAAACCGCGCCAGGGGTAATTTCGTCATTTTTCTGCACTGTGTCGGAATGAGCTAAAATTTGACTGGTTGATCAGAAACAATAACCGCGCCAGGGGCAATTTCGTCATTTATTGCGACTGTGTCGGAATGGGCTAAAATTTGACAGGTTGTCCGAAAGAAAACCGCGGCGGGGGCAATTCCTTCATTTTCCACGACTGTTCCGGAATGGGCTAAAATTTAACGGGTTGATCGGAAATAAAAAAACGCTCCAGGGGCAATTTCGTCATTTTTCGCGAATGTGTCGGAATTTGCCAAAATTTGACAGGTTGATCAGAAACAAAAATCGCGCCTGGGGTAATTTCGTCATTTTTCGCTACTGTGTCAGAATTGGCTAAAATTTCACAGGTTGATCGGAAACAAAAATCGCGCCGGGGGCAATTTCGTCATTTTTCGCGACTGTGTCGGAATGGGATAAAATTTGACTGGTTGATCGAAAACAAAAATAGCGCCGGGGGCAATTTCGACATTTTTCTTGACTGTGTCGGAATGGGCTGAAATTTGGCAGGTTGATCGGAAAAAAAAATCGCGCCGGCGGCAATTTTGTCATTTCTCGCGACTGTGTACGAATTGGCTAAAATTTCACAGGTTGATCGGTAATAAAAATCGCGTCGGGGGCAATTTCGTCATTTTTCGCGACTGTGTCTGAATGGGCTAAAATTTGATTAGTTGATCGAAAACAAAATTTGCGCCGGGGGCAATTTCGTCATTTTTCTCGATTGTGTCGCAATGGGCTGAAATTTGGCACGTTGATCGGAAACAAAAATCGCGTCGGGGCAATTTCGTCATTTTTTGCGACTGTGTCGGAATGGGCTAAAATTTGACAGGTTGATCGGAAACAAAAATCTCGCAAGGGGCAATTTCGTCATTTATCGCGACTGTGTCAAAATGGGCTAGAATTTGACAGGTTGATCGGGAACAAAAACCGCGCCGGGTGAATTTCGTCATTTTTCGCGACTGAGTCGGAATTGGCTAAAATTGGACAGGTTGATCGGAAACAAAAATCGCGCCAGGGGCAATTTCGTCATTTTTCGTTACGGTGTCGGAATGGGCTAAAATTTGACTGATTGATGGGAAACGAAAATCGTGCCTGGGACAAATTCGGCAGTTTTCTCGACCGTGTCGGAATGGGCTGAAATTTGGCAGGTTGATCGAAAATAAAAACCGCGCCGGGGCTAATTTCGTCATTTTTTTGCACTGTGTCGTAATTGGCTGAAATTTGACTGGTTGATCAGAAATAATAACCGCGCCGGGGCAATTTCCTCATTTTTCGCGACTGTGTCGGAATGGGCTAAAATTTGATAGGTTGACCGAAAAGAAAAATCGCGCAGGGGGCAATTTCGTCATTTTTCGCGACTGTTTCGGAATGGGCTAAAATTTAACAGGTTGATCGGAAATAAAAATCACGCTAGGGGAATTTCGTTATTTTTCGCGACTGTGTCGGAATTGGCTGAAATTTGGCAGGTTGATCGGAAATAAGAATTGCGCCGGGGGCAATTTCGTCATTTTTCTCGATTGTGTCGGAATGAGCTAAAATTTGATTGGTTGATCGGAAACAGAAACCGCGACGGGGGCAATTTCGTCATTTTTCACGACTATGTCAGAATGCGCTAAAATTTGACAGGTTGATCGTAAACAAAAATCGCGTTGGGGGCAATTTCATCATTTTTCACGACTGTGTACGAATTGGCTAAAATTTGACAGGTTGATCGGAAATAACGGTGGCAATTTCGTCATTTTTCGCGACTGTGTGGGAATTGGCTCAAATTTGGCAGGTTGATCGGGAACAAAAATCGCGCCGCGGGTAATTTCGTCACTTTTCGCTACTGTGTCAGAATTGGCTAAAATTTGATGGGTTGATCGGAATCAAAAATCGCGCCAGGGGCAATTTCCTCATTTTTCGCGACTGTGTTGGAATGAGCTAAAATTTGACAGGTTGATCGGAAACAAAAATCACGCCGAGGGCAATTTCGTCATTTTTTGCAACTGTGTCGAAATGGGCTCAAATTTGGCAGGTTGATCGGAAACAAAAATCGGGCCGGGGGCAATTTCGTCATTTTTCCTGACTGTGTCGGAATGGGCTAAAATTTGACAGGTTGATCGGAAACAAAAATCGCGCCGGGGGCAATTTCGTCATTTTTCGCGACTATGTCGGAATGGGCTCAAATTTGACAGGTTGATCGGGAACAAAAATCGCGCCGGGTGAATTACGCCATTTTTCGCAACTGTGTCGGAATTGGCTAAAATTTGACAGGTTGATCGGAAACAAAAATTGCACCAGTGGCAATTTCGTCATTTTTCGCGACGGTGTCGGAATGGGATAAAATTTGACTGGTTGATCGGAAACGAAAACCACGCCGGGCCAATTTCGTCAGTTTTCTCGACTGTGTCGGAATGGGCTGAAATTTGGCAGGTTGATCGGAAATAAAAACCGCGCCGTGGGCAATTTCGTCATTTTTCTCGATTGTGTCGGAATCGGCTAAAATTTGACTGGTTGATCGGAAACAAAATCGGGCCGGGGTTAATTCCGTCATTTTTCGCGACTGTGTCGGAATAGGCTAAAATTTGACGGGTTGACCGGAAACAAAAATCGCGTCGGGGGCAATTTCGTCATATTTCGCGACTGTGTCAAAATGGGCTAAAATTTGACACGTTGATCGGGAAGTAAAATCGTGCCGGGTGAATTTCGTCATTTTTCGCGACTGTGCTGGCGTTGGCTAAAGTTTAACAGGTTGATCGGTAACAAAAAAATCGCACCAGGGGCAATTTCGTCATTTTTCGGGACGGTGTCGGAATGGGCTAAAATTTGACTGATTGATCGGAAACCAAAACCGCGCCAGGGGCAAGTTCGTCAGTTTTCTCGACTGTGTCGGAATGGACTGAAATTTGGCAGGTTGATCGGAAATAAAAATCGCGCCGAGGGTAATTTCGTCATTTTTCTGCACTGTGTCGGAATGGGCTAAAATTCGACTAGTTGATCAAAAACAATAACCGCGCCAGGGGCAATTTCGTCATTTTTCGCGACTGTGTCGGAATGGGCTAAAATTTGACAGCTTGACCAAAAAAAACCGCGTCGGGGGCAATTTTGTCGTTTTCCGTGGCTGTTTTGGAATGGGCTAAAATTTAACAGGTTGATTGGAAATAAAAATCGCGCCCGGGGCAATTTCGTCATTTTTTGCGACGGTGTCGAAATTGGATAAAATTTGACAGGTTGATCGGAAACGAAAACCACGCCGAGGGCAATTTCGTCCGTTTTCTCGACTCTGTCTGAATGGGCTGAAATTTGGCAGGTTGATCGGAAATAAAAAACCGCGCCGGGGCAATTTCGTCATTTTTCAATATTGTGTCGGAATCAGCTAAAATTTGACTGGTTGATCGGAAACAAAAATCGGGCCGGGGGCAATTTCGTCATTTTTCGCTACTGTGTCGGAATGGGCTAAAATTTGACAGGTTGATCGGAAACAAAAATCGAGCCGGGGGCAATTTCGTCATTTTTCGCTACTGTGTCGGAATGGGCTAAAATTTGACAGGTTGATCGGAAACAAAAATCGAGCCGGGGGCAATTTCGTCATTTTTCGCTACTGTGTCGGAATGGGCTAAAATTTGACAGGTTGATCGGAAACAAAAATCGCGCCGGGGGCAATTTCGTCATATTTCGCGGCTGTGTCAAAATGGGCTAGAATTTGAAAGGTTGATCGGGAAGAAAAACCGCGCTGGGTGAATTTCGTCATTTTTCGCGACTGTGCCGAAATTGGCTAAAATTTGACAGGTCGATCGGTAACAAAAAATCGCACCAGGGGCAATTTCGTCATTTTTCGCGACGGTGTCGGAATGGTCTAAAATTTGACTGATTGATCGGAAACGAAAATCGCGTTGGGGGCAAGTTCGTCAGTTTTCTCGACCGTGTCGGAATGGGCTGAAATTTGGCAGGTTGATCGGAAATAAAAACCGCGCCGGGGGTAATTTCGTCATTTTTCTGCACTGTGTCGTAATGGGCTAAAATTTGACAGGTTGATCAGAAACAATAACCGCGCCAGGGGCTATTTCGTCATTTTTCGCGACTGTGTCGGAATGGGCAAAAATTTGACAGGTTGACCGAAAAAAACAGCGCCGGAGGCAATTTCGTCATTTTTCGCGACTGTTCCGGAATGGGCTAAAATTTAACGGGTTGATCGGAAATAAAAAAACGCTCCATGGGCAATTTCGTCATTTTTCGCGAATGTGTCGGAATTGGCTAAAATTTGACAGGTTGATCAGAAAAAAAAATCGCGCCTGGGGTAATTTCGTCATTTTTCGCTACTGTGTCTGAATGGGCTAAAATTTGACTGGTTGATCGAAAACAAAAATAGCGCCGGGGCAATTTCGTCATTTTTCTCGACTGTGTCGGAATGGGCTGAAATTTGGCAGGTTGATCGGAAAAAAAAATAGCGCCGGCGGCAATTTCGTCATTTCTCGCGACTGTGTACGAATTGGCTAAAATTTCACAGGTTGATCGGAAATAAAAATCGCGCCGGGGGCAATTTCGTCATTTTTCGCGACTGTGTCTGAATGGGCTAAAATTTGACTAGTTGATCGAAAACAAAAATTGCGCCGGGGGCAATTTCGTCATTTTTCTCGATTGTGTCGTAATGGGCTGAAATTTGGCACGTTAATCGGAAACAAAAATCGCGTCGGGGCAATTTCGTCATTTTTTTCGACTGTGTCGGAATGGGCTAAAATTTGACAGGTTGATCGGAAACAAAAATCGCGCCAGGGGCAATTTCGTCATTTATCGCGACTGTGTCAAAATGGGCTAGAATTTGACAGGTTGATCGGGAACAAAAATCGCGCCGGGTGAATTTCGTCATTTTTCGCGACTGTGTCGGAATTGGCTAAAATTGGACAGGTTGATCGGAAACAAAAACCGCGCCAGGGACAATTTTGTCATTTTTCGCAACTGTGTCGGAATGGGCCAAAATTTGACAGGTTGATCGGTAACAAAAAATCGCGCCGGGGGCAGTTTCGTCATTTTTCGCGACGTTGTCGGAATGGGCTAAAATTTGACTGATTGATCGGGAACAAAAATCGCGCCGGGTGGATTTCATCATTTTTCTCAACTGTGTCGGAATTGGCTAAAATTTGACAGGTTGATCGGAAACAAAAATGGCGCAAGGGATAATTTCGTCATTTTTCGCGACTGTGTCGGAATTGGTTGAAATTTGGCAGATTGGTCGGAAATAAAAATCGCGCCCGGGGCAATTTCGTCATTTTTCGCAACGGTGTCGAAATGGGCTCAAATTTGTCTGATTGATCATAAACGAAAATCACGCCGGGGGCAAATTCGTCAGTTTTCTCGACTGTGTCGGAATGGGCTGAAATTTGGCAGGTTGATCGGAAATAAAAATCGCGCCGAGGGTAATTTCATCATTTTTCTGCACTGTGTCGGAATTGGCTGAAATTTGACGGGTTGATCAGAAACAATAACTGCGCCAGGGGCAATTTTGTCATTTTTCGCGACTGTGTCGGAATTGGCTGAAATTTGGCAGGTTGATCGGAAAATAAAAATCGCGCCGGGGACAATTTCGTCATTTTTCTCGATTGTGTCGGAATGTTCTAAAATTTGACTGGTTGATCGGAAACAGAAATCGCGTCGGGGGCAATTTCATCATTTTTCACGACTGTGTCTGAATGGGCTAAAATTTGACCAGTTAATCGGAAACAAAAATCGCGCCGGGGGCAATTTCGTCATTTTTCGCGATTGTGTACGAATTGGCTAAAATTTCACAGGTTGATCGGAAATAAAAATCGCGCCGGGGGCAATTTCGTCATTTTTCACGACTTTGTCGGAATGGGCTAAAATTTGACGGGTTGATCGAAAACAAAAATAGCGCCGGGGGCAATTTCGTCATTTTTCTCGACTGTGTCGGAATGGGCTGAAATTTGACGGGTTGATCGGAAACAAAAATCGCGTCGGGGGTAATTTTGTCATTTTTCGCGATGGTGTCGGAATGGGTTAAAATTTGACTGGTTGATCGGGAATAAAAATCGCGCCGGTTGAATTTCGTCATTTTTCGCAACTGTGTCGGAATTGGCTAAAATTTGACAGGTTGATCGGAAATAAAATGGCTTTAGGGGTCAATTTCGTCATTTTTCGCGACTTTGTCGGAATGGGCTAAAATTTGACAGGTTGATCGGAAACAAAAATCGCGCCGGGTGCAATTTCGTCATTTTTCGCGACTGTGTCAAAATGGGCTAGAATTTGACTGGTTGATCGGAAACAAAAACCGCGTCGGGTGAATTTCGTCATTTTTCGCGACTGTGCCGGAATTGGCTAAAATTTGACAGATTGATCGGAAACAAAAATCGTGCCAGGAGCAATTTCGGCATTTTTTGCGACGATGTCGGAATGAGCTAAAATTTAACTGATTGATGGGAAACGAAAATCGCGCCGGGGGCAAATTCGTCAGTTTTCTCGACTGTTTCGGAATGGGCTAAAATTTAACAGGTTGATCGGAAATAAAAATCACGCTAGGGGAATTTTGTCATTTTTCGCGACTGTGTCGGAATTGGCTGAAATTTGGCAGGTTGATCGGAAATAAGAATTGCGCCGTGGGCGATTACGTCATTTTTATCGATTGTGTCGGAATGGGCTGAAATTCGGCAGGTTGATCGGAAATAAAAATCGCGCCGGGGGCATTTTAGTCATTTTTCTCGACTGTGTCGGAATGAGCTAAAATTTGACTCGTTGATCGGAAACAAATACCGCGCCGGGGACAATTTTGTCATTTTTCGCAACTGTCTCGGAATGGGCTAAAATTTGACAGGTTGATCGGTAACAAAAAATCGCGCCAGGGGCAGTTTTGTCATTTTTTGCGACGGTGTCGGAATGGGCTAAAATTTGACTGATTGATCGGGAACAAAAATCGCGCCAGGTGGATTTCCTCATTTTTCGCAACTGTGTCGGAATTGGCTAAAATTTGACAGGTTGATCGAAAATAAAAATGGCGCAAGGGATAATTTCGTCAGTTTTCGCGTCGGGGGCAATTTCATCATTTTTCACGACTGTGTCTGAATGGGCTAAAATTTGACCAGTTAATCGGAAACAAAAATCGCGCCGGGGGCAATTTCGTCATTTTTCGCGATTGTGTACGAATTGGCTAAAATTTCACAGGTTGATCGGAAATAAAAATCGCGCCGGGGGCAATTCCGTCATTTTTCACGACTTTGTCGGAATGGGCTAAAATTTGACAGGTTGATCGGAATCAAAAATCGGGCCGGGGGCAATTTCGTCATTTTTCTCGACTGTGTCGGAATGGGCTAAAATTTGACGGGTTGATCGGAAACAAAAATCGCGCCGGGGGTAATTTCGTCATATTTCGCTACCGTGTCAAAATGGGCTAGAATTTGACAGGTTGATCGGGAAGAAAAATCGCGCAGGGTGAATTTCGTCATTTTTCGCGACTGTGCCGGAGTTGGCTAAAATTTGACAGGTGGATCGATAACAAAAAAATCGCACCAGGGGCAATTTCGTCATTTTTCGTGACGGTGTCGGAATGGGCTAAAATTTGACTGATTGATCGAAAACGAAAACCGCGCCAGAGTCAAGTTCGTCAGTTTTCTCGACTGTGTCGGAATGGGCTGTAATTTGGCAGGTTGATCGGAAATAAAAATAGCGCCGGGGGTAATTTCGTCATTTTTCTCGACTGTGTCGGAATGGGCTGAAATTTGGCAGGTTGATCGGAAATAAAAAACCACGGCGGGGGGAATTCGTCATTTTTCACGATTGTGTCGGAATCGGCTAAAATTTGACTGGTTGATCAGAAACAATAACCGCGCCAGGGGCAATTTCGTCATTTTTCGTGACGGTGTCGGAATGGGCTAAAATTTGACTAGTTGATCAGAAACAATAACCGCGCCAGGGGCAATTTCGTCATTTTTCGTGACGGTGTCGGAATGGGCTAAAATTCGACAGGTTGATCGGAAACAAAAATTTATCCGTGCGGAATTTCGTCATTTTTCGCGACTGTGTCGGAATGGGCTTAAATTTGGCAGGTTGATCTGAAATAAAAATCGCGCCGGGGGCAATTTCGTCATTTTCTCGACTGTGTCGGAATGGGCTGAAATTTGACTGGTTGATCGGAAACAAAAATCTGGCCGGGGGCAATTTCGTCATTTTTCGCGATTGTGTCGGAATGGGCTAAAATTTGACAGGTTGATAGGAAACAAAAATCGCGCCGGGGGCAATTTCGTCATATTTCGCGACGGTGTCAAAATGTGCTAGAATTTAACAGGTTGATCGGGAAGAAAAACTGCGCCGGGGTGAATTTCGTCATTTTTCGCGACTGTGCCGGAATTGGCTAAAATTTGACAGGCCGATCGGTAACAAAAAATCGCGCCGGGGCAAGTTCGTCAGTTTTCTCGACTGTATCGGAATGGGCTGAAATTTGGCAGGTTGATCGGAAATAAAAACCGCGCCGGGGGTAATTTCGTCATTCTTCTGCACTGTGTCGGAATGGGCTAAAATTTGACAGGTTGATCGGAAACAAAAATCGCGCGAGGTGCAATTTCGTCATTTTTCGCGACTGTGTCAAAATGGGCTAGAATTTGACTGGTTGATTAGAAACAAAAATCGCGTCGGGTGAATTTCGTCATTTTTCGCGACTGTGCCGGAATTGGCTAAAATTTGACAGATTGATTGGAAACAAAAATCGCGCCAGGAGCAATTTCGTCATTTTTTGCGACGATGTCGGAATGAGCTAAAATTTAAATGATTGATGGGAAACGAAAATCGCGCCGGGGGCAAATTCGTCAGTTTTCTCGGCTGTGTCGGAATGGGCTGAAATTTGGCAGGTTGATCGGAAATAAAAACCACGCCGGGGGTAATTTCGTCATTTTTCTGCCCTGTGTCGTAATGGGCTAAAATTTGACTGGTTGATCAGAAACAATAACCTCGCCAGGGGCAACTTCGTCATTTTTCACGACTGTATCGGAATGGGCTAAAATTTGACAGGTTGACCGAAAAAAATCGCGCCGGGGCAATTTCGTCATTTTTCGCGACTGTTTCGGAATGGGCTAAAATTTAACAGGTTGATCGGAAATAAAAATCACGCTAGGGGAATTTCGTCATTTTTCGCGACTGTGTCGAAATTGGCTGAAATTTTGCAGGTTGATCGGAAATAAGAATTGCGCCGTGGGCGATTTCGTCATTTTTATCGATTGTGTCGGAATGGGCTAAAATTCGGCAGGTTGATCGGAAATAAAAATCGCGCCGGGGGCATTTTAGTCATTTTTCTCGACTGTTTCGGAATGAGCTAAAATTTGACTCGTTGATCGGAAACAAAAACCGCGCCAGGGACAATTTTGTCATTTTTCGCAACTGTGTCGGAATGGGCTAAAATTTGACAGGTTGATCGGTAACAAAAAATCGCGCCAGGGGCAGTTCTGTCATTTTTCGCGACGGTGTCGGAATGGGCTAAAATTTGACTGATTGATCGGGAACAAAAATCGCGCCGGGTGGATTTCCTCATTTTTCGCAACTGTGTCGGAATTGGCTAAAATTTGACAGGTTGATCGGAAATAATAATGGCGCAAGGGATAATTTCGTCATTTTTCGCGACTGTGTCGGAATTGGTTGAAATTTGGTAGATTGATCGGAAATAAAAATCGCGCCGGGGGCAATTTCGTCATTTTTCTCGATTGTGTCGGAATGAGCTAAAATTTGACTGGTTGATCGGAAACAGAAACCGCGCCGGGGGCAATTTCGTCATTTTTCACGACTATGTCAGAATGGGCTAAAATTTGACAGGTTGATCGGAAACAAAAATCGCGCCTGGGGCAATTTCCTCATTTTTCACGACTGTGTCGGAATGGGCTGAAATTTGGCAGGTTGATCGGAAATAAAAACCGCGCCATGGGTAATTTCGTCATTTTTCTCTATTGTTTCGGAATCGGCTAAAATTTGACTGGTTGATCGGAATCAAAAATCGGGCCGGGTGCAATTTCGTCATTTTTCGCGACTGTGTCGGAATGGGCTAAAATTTCACAGGTTGATCGGAAACAAAAATCGCTCCGGGGGGCAATTTAGTCATATTTCGCGACCGTGTCAAAATGGGCTAGAATTTGACAGGTTGATCGGGAAGAAAAATCGTGCAGGGTGAATTTCGTCATTTTTCGCGACTGTGCCGGAGTTGGCTAAAATTTGACAGGTGGATCGGTAACAAAAAAATCGTACCAGGGGCAATTTCGTCATTTTTCGCGACGGTGTCGGAATGGGCTAAAATTTGATTGATTGGTCGAAAACGAAAACCGCGCCAGGGGCAATTTCGTCAGTTTTCTCGACTGTGTCGGAATGGGCTGAAATTTGGCAGGTTGATCGGAAATAAAAATAGCGCCGGGGGTAATTTCGTCATTTTTCTGCACCGTGTTGGAATGGGCTAAAATTTGACTAGTTGATCAGAAACAATAACCGCGCCAGGGGCAATTTCGTCATTTTTCGCGACTGTGCCGGAATGGGCTAAAATTTGACAGGTCGACCGAAAAAAACAACGCCGGGGGCAATTTCATCATTTTTCGCGACTGTTTCGGAATGGGCTAAAATTTAACAGGTTGATTGGATATAAAAATCGCGCCAGGGTCAATTTCCTCATTTTTCGCGACTCTGTCGGAATTGGCTGAAATTTCGTAGGTTGATCGGAAATAAAAATTGCGCCGGGAGCAATTTCGTTAGTTTTCTCGACTGTGTCGGAATGGGCTGAAATTTGGCAGGTTGATCGGAAATAAAAAACCACGCCGGGGGAAATTCGTCATTTTTCACGATTGTGTCGGAATCGGCTAAAATTTGACTGGTTGATCGGAAACAAAAATCGGGCCGGGGACAATTTCGTCATTTTTCGCGACTGTGTCGGAATGGGCTAAAATTTGACAGGTTGATCGGAAACAAAAATCGCGCCGGGGGCAATTTCGTCATTTTTCGCGACTGTGTCGGAATGGGCTAAAATTTGACAGGTTGATCGGAAACAAAAATCGCGCCGGGGGCAATTTCGTCATATTTCGCGACGATGTCAAAATGTGCTAGAATTTAACAGGTTGATCGGGAAGAAAAATCGCGCCGGGTGAATTTCGTCATTTTTCGCGACTGTGCCGGAATTGGCTAAAATTTCACAGGCCGATCGCTAACAAAAAATCGCGCCAGGGCCAGTTTCGTCATTTTTCGCGACGGTGTCGAAATGGGCTAAAATTTGACTGATTGATCGGAAACGAAAATCGCGCCGGGGGCAAGTTCGTCAGTTTTCTCGACTGTATCGGAATGGGCTGAAATTTGGCAGGTTGATCGGAAATAAAAACCGCGCCGGGGGTAATTTCGTCATTCTTCTGCACTGTGTCGGAATGGGCTAAAATTTGACTAGTTGATCAGAAACAATAACCGCGTCAGGGGCAATTTTGTCATTTTTCGCGACTATGTCGGAATGGGCAAAAATTTGACAGGTTGATCGGAAACAAAAATCGCGCCAGGGTCAATTTCGTCATTTTTCAAGACTCTGTTGAAATTGGCTGAAATTTCGCAGGTTGATCGGAAATAAAAATTGCGCCGGGGGCAATTTCGTCATTTTTCTCGATTGTGTCAGAATGGGCTGAAATTTGGCAGGTTGATCGGAAATAAAAATCTCGCCGGGGGCATTTTCGTCATTTTTCTCGACTGTGTGGGAATGGGATAAAATTTGACTCGTTGATTGGAAACAAAAATCGCGCCAGGGGCAATTTCGTCATTTTTCACAACTGTCGGAATGGGCTAAAATTTGACAGGTTGATCGGTAACAAAAAATCGCGCCAGGGGCAATTTCGTCATTTTTCTCGATTGTTTCGGAATCGGCTAAAATTTGACTGGTTGATCGGAATCAAAAATCGGGCCGGGGGCAATTTCGTCATTTTTCGCGACTGTGTCGGAACGGCTAAAATTTCACAGGTTGATCGGAAACAAAAATCGCGCCGGGGGCAATTTTGTCATATTTCGCGACCGTGTCAAAATGGGCTGGAATTTGACAGGTTGATCGGGAAGAAAAATCGCCCAGGGTGAATTTCGTCATTTTTCGCGACTGGGCCGGAGTTGGCTAAAATTTGACAGGTGGATCGGTAACAAAAAAATCGCACCAGGGGCAATTTCGTCATTTTTCGCGACGGTGTCGGAATGGGCTAAAATTTGACTGATTGATCAAAAACGAAAATCGCGCCAGGGGCAAGTTCGTCAGTTTTCCCGACTGTGTCGGAATGGGCTGAAATTTGGCAGGTTGATCGGAAATAAAAATAGCGCCGGGGGTAATTTCGTCATTTTTCTGCACTGTGTCGGAATGGGCTAAAATTTGACTAGTTGATCAGAAACAATAACCGCGCCAGGGGCAATTTCGTCATTTTTCGCGACTGTGCCGGAATGGGCTAAAATTTGACAGGTTGGCCGAAAAAAACCGCGCCGGGGGCGATTTCGTCATTTTTCGCAACTGTTTCGGAATGGGCTAAAATTTAACAGGTTGATCGGATATAAAAATCGCGCCAGGGTCAATTTCCTCATTTTTCGCGACTCTGTCGAAATTGGCTGAAATTTCGCAGGTTGATCGGAAATAAAAATTGCGTCGGGGGCAATTTCGTTAGTTTTCTCGACTGTGTCGGAATGGGCTGAAATTTGGCAGGTTGATCGGAAATAAAAAACCACGCCGGGGGAAATTCGTCATTTTTCACGATTGTGTCGGAATCGGTTAAAATTTGACTGGTTGATCGGAAACAAAAATCGGGCCGGGGGCAATTTCGTCATTTTTCGCGACTGTGTCGAAATGGGCTAAAATTTGACAGGTTGATCGGAAACAAAAATCGCGCCGGGGGCAATTTTGTCATATTTCGCGACTGTGTCAAAATGTGCTAGAATTTGACACGTTGATCGGGAAGAAAAATCGCGCCGGGTGAATTTCGTCATTTTTCGAGACTGTGCCGGAATTGGCTAAAATTTGACAGGTCGATCGATAACAAAAAATCGCGCCGGGGGCAATTTCGTCATTTTTCGAGACGGTGTCGGATTGGGCTAAAATTTGACTGATTGATCGGAAACGAAAATCGCGCCGGGGGCAAGTTCGTCAGTTTTCTCGACTGTATCGGAATGGGCTGAAATTTGGCAGGTTGATCGGAAATAAAAACCGCGCCTGGGGTAATTTCGTCATTCTTCTGCACTGTGTCGGAATGGGCTAAAATTTGACTAGTTGATCAGAAACAATAACCGCGTAAGGGGCAATTTCGTCATTTTTCGCGACTGTGTCTGAATGGGCAAAAATTTGACAGGTTGATCGGAAACAAAAATCGCGCCAGGGTCAATTTCGTCATTTTTCAAGACTCTGTCGAAATTGGCTGAAATTTCGCAGGTTGATCGGAAATAAAAATTGCGCCGGGGGCAATTTCGTCATTTTTCTCGATTGTGTCAGAATGGGCTGAAATTTGACAGATTGATCAGAAATAAAAATCGCGCCGGGGGCATTTTCGTCATTTTTCTCGACTGTGTGGGAATGGGCTAAAATTTGACTCGTTGATTGGAAACAAAAATCGCGCCAGGGGTAATTTCGTCATTTTTCGGAACTGTTGGAATGGGCTAAAATTTGACTGGTTGATCGGTAACAAAAAATAGCGCCGGGGGAAATTTCATCATTTTTCGCGACTGTGTCGGAATCGGCAAAAATTTGACAGGTTGATCGAAAACAAAAATCGCGCCGGGGGCAATTTCGTCATTTTTCGCAACTGTGTCGGAATGGGCTCAAATTTGACTGGTTGATCGGGAACAAAAATCGCGCAGGGGCAATTTCGTCATTTTTCGCGACTGTGTACGAATTGGCTAAAATTTCACAGGTTGATTGGAAATAAAAATCTCGCCGGTGGCAATTTCGTCATTTTTCGTGGCTGTGTCGGAATGGGCTTAAATTTGACAGGTTGATCGAAAACAAAAATAGCGCGGGGGGCAATTTCGTCATTTTTCTCGACTGTGTCGGAATGGGCTTAAATTTGGCAGGTTGATCTGAAATAAAAATCGCGCCGGGGGCATTTTCGTCATTTTTCTCGACTGTGTCGGAATGAGCTAAAATTTGACTCGTTGATTGGAAACAAAAATTGCGCCAGGGGGAAATTTCGTCATTTTTCGCAACTGTCGGAATGGGCTGAAATTTGGCAGGTTGATCGGAAATAAAAAACCGCGCCGGGGGTAATTTCTTCATTTTTCAAGATTGTGTCGGAATCGGCTAAAATTTGACTGGTTGATCGGACACAAAAATCGGGCCGAGGGCAATTTCATCATTTTTCGCGACTGTGTCGGAATGGGCCACAATTTGACAGGTTGATCGGAAACAAAAATCGCGCCAGGGTCAATTTCGTCATTTTTCAAGACTCTGTTGAAATTGGCTGAAATTTCGCAGGTTGATCGGAAATAAAAATTGCGCCGGGGGCAATTTCGTCATTTTTCTCGATTGTGTCAGAATGGGCTGAAATTTGGCAGGTTGATCGGAAATAAAAATCGCGCCGGGGGCATTTTCGTCATTTTTCTCGACTGTGTGGGAATGGGATAAAATTTGACTCGTTGATTGGAAACAAAAATCACGCCAGGGGCAATTTCGTCATTTTTCACAACTGTCGGAATGGGCTAAAATTTGACAGGCTGATCGGTAACAAAAAATCGCGCCAGGGGCAATTTCGTCATTTTTCTCGATTGTTTCGGAATCGGCTAAAATTTGACTGGTTGATCGGAATCAAAAATCGGGCCGGGGGCAATTTCGTCATTTTTCGCGACTGTGTCGGAACGGCTAAAATTTCACAGGTTGATCGGAAACAAAAATCGCGCCGGGGGCAATTTTGTCATATTTCGCGACCGTGTCAAAATGGGCTGGAATTTGACAGGTTGATCGGGAAGAAAAATCGCCCAGGGTGAATTTCGTCATTTTTCGCGACTGGGCCGGAGTTGGCTAAAATTTGACAGGTGGATCGGTAACAAAAAAATCGCACCAGGGGCAATTTCGTCATTTTTCGCGACGGTGTCGGAATGGGCTAAAATTTGACTGATTGATCAAAAACGAAAATCGCGCCAGGGGCAAGTTCGTCAGTTTTCCCGACTGTGTCGGAATGGGCTGAAATTTGGCAGGTTGATCGGAAATAAAAATAGCGCCGGGGGTAATTTCGTCATTTTTCTGCACTGTGTCGGAATGGGCTAAAATTTGACTAGTTGATCAGAAACAATAACCGCGCCAGGGGCAATTTCGTCATTTTTCGCGACTGTGCCGGAATGGGCTAAAATTTGACAGGTTGACCAAAAAAAACCGCGTCGGGGGCTATTTCGTCATTTTTTGCAACTGTTTCGGAATGGGCTAAAATTTAACAGGTTGATCGGATATAAAAATCGCGCCAGGGTCAATTTCCTCATTTTTCGCGACTCTGTCGAAATTGGCTGAAATTTTGCAGGTTGATCGGAAATAAAAATTGCGTCGGGGGCAATTTCGTTAGTTTTCTCGACTGTGTCGGAATGGGCTGAAATTTGGCAGGTTGATCGGAAATAAAAAACCACGTCGGGGGAATTCGTCATTTTTCACGATTGTGTCGGAATGGGCTAAAATTTGACACGTTGATCGGAAACAAAAATCGCGCCGGGGGCAATTTCGTCATATTTCGCGACTGTGTCAAAATGTGCTAGAATTTGACAGGTTGATCGGGAAGAAAAATCGCGCCGGGTGAATTTCGTCATTTTTCGCGACTGTGCCGGAATTGGCTAAAATTTGACAGGTCGATCGGTAACAAAAAATCGCGCCGGGAGCAATTTCGTCATTTTTCGAGACGGTGTCGGAATGGGCTAAAATTTGACTGATTGATCGGAAACGAAAATCGCGCCGAGGGCAAGTTCGTCAGTTTTCTCGACTGTATCGGAATGGGCTGAAATTTGGCAGGTTGATCGGAAATAAAAACCGCGCCTGGGGTAATTTCGTCATTCTTCTGCACTGTGTCGGAATGGGCTAAAATTTGACTAGTTGATCAGAAACAATAACCGCGTAAGGGGCAATTTCGTCATTTTTCGCGACTGTGTCGGAATGGGCAAAAATTTGACAGGTTGATCGGAAACAAAAATCGCGCCAGGGTCAATTTCGTCATTTTTCAAAACTCTGTCGAAATTGGCTGAAATTTCGCAGGTTGATCGGAAATAAAAATTGCGCCGGGGGCAATTTCGTCATTTTTCTCGATTGTGTCAGAATGGGCTGAAATTTGACAGGTTGATCAGAAATAAAAATCGCGCCGGGGGCATTTTCGTCATTTTTCTCGACTGTGTGGGAATGGGCTAAAATTTGACTCGTTGATTGGAAACAAAAATCGCGCCAGGGGTAATTTCGTCATTTTTCGAAACTGTTGGAATGGGCTAAAATTTGACTGGTTGATCGGTAACAAAAAATAGCGCCGGGGGAAATTTCGTCATTTTTCGCGACTGTGTCGGAATCGGCTAAAATTTGACAGGTTGATC
The DNA here is from genome assembly GCF_002742605.1 of Olea europaea var. sylvestris. Classification (NCBI taxonomy): domain Eukaryota; kingdom Viridiplantae; phylum Streptophyta; class Magnoliopsida; order Lamiales; family Oleaceae; genus Olea; species Olea europaea. Next base: position 6,053 of record NW_019244760.1, on the reverse strand, counting down.
GAAAACAAAAATCGCGCCGGGGGCAATTTCGTCATTTTTCGCAACTGTGTCGGAATGGGCTCAAATTTGACTGGTTGATCGGGAACAAAAATCGCGCAGGGGGCAATTTCGTCATTTTTCGCGACTGTGTACGAATTGGCTAAAATTTCACAGGTTGATTGGAAATAAAAATCTCGCCGGTGGCAATTTCGTTTTTTCGTGACTGTGTCGGAATGGGCTTAAATTTGACAGGTTGATCGAAAACAAAAATAGCGCGGGGGGCAATTTCGTCATTTTTCTCGACTGTGTCGGAATGGGCTTAAATTTGGCAGGTTGATCTGAAATAAAAATCGCGCCGGGGGCATTTTCGTCATTTTTCTCGACTGTGTCGGAATGAGCTTAAATTTGACTCGTTGATTGGAATCAAAAATTGCGCCAGGGGGAAATTTCGTCATTTTTTGCAACTGTCGGAATGGGCTGAAATTTGGCAGGTTGATCGGAAATAAAAAACCGCGCCGGGGGTAATTTCTTCATTTTTCAAGATTGTGTCGGAATCGGCTAAAATTTGACTGGTTGATCGGAAACAAAAATCGGGCCGAGGGCAATTTCATCATTTTTCGCGACTGTGTCGGAATGGGCCACAATTTGACAGGTTGATCGGAAACAAAAATCGCGCCGGGGGCAATTTCGTCATGTTTCGCGACTGTGTCAAAATGGGCTAGAATTTGACAGGTTGATAGGGAAGAAAAATCGCGCCAGGTGAATTTCGTCATTTTTCGCGACTGTGTCGGAATTGGCTAAAATTTGATAGGTCGATCGGTAACAAAAAATCGCGTCAGGGACAATTATGTCATTTTTCGCTACGGTGTCGGAATGGGCTAAAATTTGACTGATTGATCGGAAACGAAAATCGCGCCGGGGGCAAGTTCGTCAGTTTTCTCGACTGTGTCGGAATGGGCTGAAATTTGGCAGGTTGATCGGAAATAAAAACCGCGCCGGGGGTAATTTCGTCATTTTTCTGCACTGTGTCGGAATGGGCTGAAATTTGACTGGTTGATCAGAAACAGTAACCGCGCTAGGAGCAATTTCGTCATTTATTACGACTGTGTCGGAATGGGCTAAAATTTGACAGGTTGAACGAAAAAAATCGCGTCAGGGGCAATTTCGTCATTTTCACCGACTGTGCCGGAATTGGCTAAAATTTCACAGGTTGATCGGAAACAAAAATCGCGCCGTGGGCAATTTCGTCATTTTTCGCGATTGTTTCGGAATGGGCTAAAATTTGACTGGTTGATCGAAAACAAAAATAGCGTCGGGGGCAATTTCGTCATTTTTCTCGACTGTGTCGGAATGGGCTGAAATTTGGCAGGTTGATCGGAAACGAAAATCGCGCCGGGGGCAATTTCGTCATTTTTCGCGACTGTGTACGAATTGGCTAAAATTTCACAGGTTGATCGGAAATAAAAATCGCGCCGGGGGCAATTTCGTCATTTTTCGCGACTGTGTACGAATTGGCTAAAATTTCACAGGTTGATCGGAAATAAAAATCGCGCCGGGGGCAATTTCGTCATTTTTCGCGACTGTGTATGAATGGGCTAAAATTTGACTGATTGATCGAAAACAAAAATAGCGCTGGGGGCAATTTCGTCATTTTTCTCGATTGTGTCGGAATGGGCTGAAATTTGACAGGTTGATCAATCACAAAAATGGGCTAGAATTTGACAGGTTGATCGAGAACAAAAACCGCGCCGGGTGAATTTCGTCATTTTTCGCGACTGTGTCGGAATTGGCTAAAATTTGACAGGTTGATCGGAAACAAAAATCGCGCCAGGGGCAATTTCGTCATTTTTCGCGACGGTGTCGAAATGGGCTCAAATTTGACTGATTGATCAGAAACGAAAACCACGCCGGGGGCAAATTCGTCAGTTTTCTCGACTTTGTCGGAATGGGTTGAAATTTGGCAGCTTGATCGGAAATAAAAACTGCGCCGGGGGTAATTTCGTCATTTTTCTGCACTATGTCGGAATGGGCTAAAATTTGACTGGTTGATCAGAAACAATAACTGCGCCAGGGGCAATTTACTCATTTTTCGAGACTGTGTCAGAATTGGCTGAAATTTGACAGGTTGATCGGAAACAAAAAGCGCGCCAGGGGCAATTTCGTCATTTTTCGCGACGGTGTCGAAATGGGCTCAAATTTGACTGATTGATCGGAAACGAAAACCACGCTGGGGGCAAATTCGTCAGTTTTCTCGACTTTGTCGGAATGGGTTGAAATTTGGCAGGTTGATAGGAAATAAAAACCGCGCCGGGGGGTAATTTCGTCATTTTTCTGCACTGTGTCGGAATGAGCTAAAATTTGACTGGTTGATCAGAAACAATAACTGCGCCAGGGGCAATTTCGTCATTTTTCGAGACTGTGTCAGAATTGGCTGAAATTTGGCAGGTTGATCGGAAATAAAAATCGCGCCGGGGGCAATTTCGTCATTTTTCGCGACTGTGTCGGAATGGGCCAAAATTTGACTGGTTGATCGAAAGAAAAATAGCGCCGGGGGCAATTTCGTCATTTTTCTCGACTGTGTCGGAATGGGCTGAAATTTGGCATGTTGATCGGAAACAAAAATCGCATCGGGGTAATTTCGTCATTTTTCGCGACGGTGTCGGAATGGGTTAAAATTTGACTGGTTGATCGGGAGCAAAAATTGCGCCAGGTGAATTTCTTCATTTTTCGCAACTGTGTCGGAATTGGCTAAAATTTGATAGGTTGATCGGAAATAAAATGGCTTTAGGGGGCACTTTCGTCATTTTTCGCGACTGTGTCGGAATGGGCTAAAATTTGACAGGTTGATTGGAAAAAAAAATCGCCCCGGGTGCAATTTTGTCATTTTTCGCGACTATGTCAAAATGGGCTAGAATTTGACAGGTTGATCGGAAACAAAAATCGTGCCGGGTGAATTTCGTCATTTTTCGCGACTGTGCCGGAATTGGCTAAAATTTGACAGGTTGATCGGAAACAAAAATCGCGCCAGGGGCAATTTCGTCATTTTTCACGACGGTGTCGGAATGGGCTAAAATTTAACTGATTGATCGGAAACGAAAACCGCGCCAAGGCAAATTCGTCAATTTTCTCGACTGTGTCAGAATGGGCTGAAATTTGGCAGGTTGATCGGAAATAAAAACCACGCCGGGGGTAATTCCATCATTTTTCTGCACTATGTCGGAATGGGCTAAAATTCGACTGGTTGATCATAAACAATAACCGCGCCAGGGGCAATTTCGTCATTTTTCGCGACTGTGTCGAATTTGACAGGTTGACCAAAAAAAACCACGCCGATGGCAATTTCGTCATTTTCCGCGACTGTTTCGGAATGGGCTAAAATTTGGCAGGTTGATAGGAAATAGAAATTGCGCTGTGGGCAATTTCATCATTTTTCTCGATTGTGTCGGAATGGGCTGAAATTCGGCAGGTTGATTGGAAACAAAAATAGCGCCGGGGGCATTTTCGTCATTTTTCTCGACTGTGTCGGAATGGGCTAAAATTTGACAGGTTGATCGGTAACAAAAAATCGCGCCAGGGGCAGTTTCGTCATTTTTCGCGACGGTGTCGGAATGGCCTAAAATTTGAATGATTTATCGGAAACGAAAACCGCACCGGGCAAATTCGTCAGTTTTCACGACTGTGTCCGAATGGGCTAAAATTTGACATGTTGATCGAAAAAAAATCGCGCCAGGGGCAATTTCGTCATTTTTCGCGACTGTTTCTGAATGGGCTAAAATTTAAATGGTTGATCGGAAATAAAAATCACGTCGGGGGCAATTTCTTCATTTTTCGCGACAATGTCGGAATGGGCTAAAACTTGACATGTTGATCGGAAACAAAAATCGCGTCGGGGGCAATTTCGTCATTTATCGTGACTGTGTCAAAATGGGCTAGAATTTGACAGGTTGATCGGGAATAAAAACCGCGTCGGGTGAATTTCATCATTTTTCGCGACCCTATCGGAATTGGCTAAAATTTGACAGGTTGATCGGAAACAAAAATCGCGCCAGGGGCAATTTCGTCATTTTTCGCGACGGTGTCGAAATGGGCTCAAATTTGACTGATTGATCGGAAACGAAAACCACGCCGGGGGCAAATTCGTCAGTTTTCTCGACTGTGTCGGAATGGGTTGAAATTTGGCAGGTTGATCGGAAATAAAAATCGCGCCGGGGGTAATTTCGTAATTTTTCAGCACTGTGTCGGAATGGGCTAACATTTGACTGGTTGATCAGAAACAATAACTGCGCCAGGGGCAATTTCGTCATTTTTCGTGACTGTGTTGGAATTAGCTGAAATTTGGCAGGTTGATCGGAAATAAAAATCGCGCCGGGAGCAATTTCGTCATTTTTCTCGACTGTGTCGGAATGGACTAAAATTTGACTGGTTGATCGGAAACAGAAAACGCGCCGGGGGCAATTTAGTTATTTTTCACGACTGTGTCGAAATGGGCTAAAATTTAACCGGTTGATCGGAAACAAAAATCGCGCCGGGGGCAATTTCGTCATTTTTCGTGACTGTTTACGAATTGGCTAAAATTTCACAGGTTGATCGGAAATTAAAATCGCGCCGGGGGCAATTTCGTCATTTTTCGCGACTGTGTCGGACTGGGCTAAATTTTGACTGGTTGATCGAAAACAAAAATAGCGCCAGGGGCAATTTCGTCATTTTTCTCGACTGTGTCGGAATGGGCTGAAATTTGACAGGTTGATCGGAAACAAAAATCGCATCGGGGGCAATTTCTTCATTTATCGCGACAATGTCGGAATGGACTAAAATTTGACATGTTGATCGGAAACAAAAATCGCGTCGGGGGCAATTTCGTCATTTATCGTGACTGTGTCAAAATGGGCTAGAATTTGACAGGTTGATCGGGAATAAAAATCGCGTCGGGTGAATTTCGTCATTTTTCGCGACTCTATCGGAATTGGCTAAAATTTGACAGGTTGATCGGAAACAAAAATCGCGCCAGGGGCAATTTCGTCATTTTTCGCGACGGTGTCGGAATGGGCTAA
>NW_019244760.1:0-1016 GCF_002742605.1 Olea europaea var. sylvestris | reverse complement strand
TTTGCGACGGTGTCGGAATGGGCTAAAATTTGACTGATTGATCGGAAACGAAAATCGCGCCGGGGGCAAGTTCGTCAGTTTTCTCGACTGTGTCGGAATGGGCTGAAATTTGGCAGGTTGATCGGAAATAAAAACCGCGCCGGGGGTAATTTCGTCATTTTTCCGCACTGTGTCGGAATGGGCTGAAATTTGACTGGTTGATCAGAAACAGTAACCGCGCCAGGGGCAATTTCGTCATTTATTACGACTGTGTCGGAATGGGCTAAAATTTCACAGGTTGAACGAAAAAAACCGTGCCAGGGGCAATTTCGTCATTTTTCGCGACTGTGCCGAAATTGGCTAAAATTTCACAGGTTGATCGGAAACAAAAATCGCGTCGGGGGCAATTTCGTCATTTTTCGCGACTGTTTCGGAAGGGGCTAAAATTTGACTGGTTGATCGAAAACAAAAATACCGCCGGGGGCAATTTCGTCATTTTTCTCGACTGTGTCGGAATGGGCTAAAATTTGGCAGGTTGATCGGAAACAAAAATCGCGCCGGGGGCAATTTCGTCATTTTTCGCGACTGTGTACGAATTGGCTAAAATTTCACAGGTTGATCGGAAATAAAAATCGCGATGGGGGCAATTTCGTCATTTTTCGCGACTGTGTATGAATGGGCTAAAATTTGACTGGTTGATCGAAAACAAAAATAGCGCTGGGGGCAATTTCGTCATTTTTCTCGATTGTGTCGGAATGGGCTGAAATTTGGCACGTTGATCGGAAACAAAAATCGCGTCGGGGCAATTTCGTCATTTTTCGCGACTGTGTCGGAATGGGCTAAAATTTGATAGGTTGATCGGAAAAAAAATCGCGCCGGGGGCAATTTCGTCATTTATCGGGACTGTGTCAAAATAGGCTAGAATTTGACAGGTTGATCGGGAACGAAAATCGTGCCGGGTGAATTTCGTCATTTTTCGCGACTGTGTCGGAATTGGCTAAAATTTGACAGGTTGATCGGAAACAAAAATCGCGCCA
>NW_019244759.1:0-1534 GCF_002742605.1 Olea europaea var. sylvestris | reverse complement strand
AAACAAAAATCGCGCCGGGGGCAATTTCGTAATTTTTCGCGACGGTGTCGAAATCGGCTAAAATTTGACCGATTGATCGGAAAAAAAAATCGCGCTAGGTGCAATTTCGTCCTTTTTCGCGACGGTGTCGGAATCGGCTAAAATTTGACTGATTGATCGGAAACAAAAATCGCGCAGGGGGCAATTTCCACATTTTTCGCGACGTTGTTGGAATCGGCTAAAATTTGACTGATTGTTCGGAATCAAAAATCGCACCGAGGGCGATTTCGTCATTTTCCGCGACGATGTTGGAATCGACTAAAATTTGACAGATTCGTCGGAAACAAAAATCGCGCCGGGGGCAATTTCGTCATTTTTCGCCACGGTGTCGGAATGGGCTAAAATTTGATAGATTGATCGGAAACAAAAATCGAGCTGGGGGGGATTTCATCATTTTTCGTGACGGTGTCGGAATCGGCTAAAATTTGACAGATTCGTCGGAAACAAAAATCGCGCCGGGGGCTGTTTCATCATTTTTGCCACGGCGTCGGAATGGGCTAAAATTTGATAGATTGATCGGAAACAAAAATCGCGCCGTGGGCAATTTCGTCATTTTTCGCGACGGTGTTGGAATCGGCCAAAATTTGACCGATTGATCGGAAACAAAAATCGCGCCGGGGGCAATTTCGTCATTTTTTGCGACGGTGTCGAAATCGGCTAAAATTTGACGGATTGATCGGAAACAAAAATCGCGCCGGGGGCAATTTCATCATTTTCACGACGGTGTCGGAATCGGCCAAAATTTGACTGATTGATCGGAAACAAAAATCGCGCCGGGGGCAATTTCGTCATTTTTCGCAAGGTGTCGGAATCGGTTAAAATTTGACAGATTCGTCGGAAACAAAAATCGCGCCGGGAGCAATTTCGTAATTTTTCACGACGGTGTCGGAATCGGCCAAAATTCGATTGATTGATCGGAAACAAAAATCGCGTCGTAGGCAATTTCGTCATTTTTTTCCGATGGTGTCGGAATCGGCTAAAATTTGACAGATTCGTCAGAAACAAAAACCGCGGCGGGGGCAATTTCATCATTTTTCGCGACGGTGTCGGAATCGGCTAAAATTCAACGGATTGATCGAAAACAAAAATCGCATCGGGGGCAATTTCGTCATTTTTCGCGACGGTGTCGGAATCGGCCAAAATTCGATTGTTTGATCGGAAAAAAAAATCGCGTCGTAGGCAATTTCGTCATTTTTTTTCGACGGTGTCGGAATCGGCTAAAATTTGACAGATTCGTCGTAAACAAAAACCGCGGCGGTGGCAATTTCGTAATTTTTCGCGACGGTGTCGGAATCGGCTAAAATTCAACGGATTGATCGAGAGCAAAAATCGCGGCGAGGGCAATTTCGTCATTTTTCGCGATGGTGTCGGAATCGGCTAAAATTTGACCGATTGATCGGAAACAAAAATCTCATAGGGGGCAATTTCGTCATTTTTTGCGACGGTGTCGAAATCGGCTAAAATTTGATTGATTGATCGGAAACAAAAATCGCGC
>NW_019244758.1:0-1534 GCF_002742605.1 Olea europaea var. sylvestris | reverse complement strand
TTTCCCATTTCGATCACCATTTCAACTGTCACCCCTTAATTGTTTTATTACCAGTGTCATAAAAAAAGTACCCAATACCTGTTTTCCTGTGCAGATTTGTCCAATTTGCCTTAGTAACCCGAAGGACTTGGCATTTGGTTGTGGGCATCAGGTAAATCTATGCGTGGTGTGTCATCACATTATATTTGAGAAAATATGTGGAGGGTGAGATTTACGTTTTACCCCTTTTTTTCCTTTTCTCAGACATGCTGTGATTGCGGAGAAGACCTCAAGCTTTGTCCAGTGTGCCGAAATCCGATCCAAACCCGAATAAAGCTCTACTAAGTATTCTGTTAGCTAGTTTGATATTCCCAATATATATATTTTTTTTCTTCTTGTGTGTAAATGTGGTACCTTCGATTGCTTGGATTGTATTATTTTTCACAATGCGTGGGCTTGACGATTTATATAGGAAATCATTACCTTTCGTGCATTTTAATTTTTTCATTGTTACTAACTTATGCTTTGCCACTGACGTTGGAATTTTTTTAACAGTAGATGAAAACAGTATTAAATTCAAGTTGTCAAATATTTAATTGATTCAATTCATTGGGAATGCCCAATATACCCGAAAAGATTAGTAATTTGATATTCCATTTTGTTGATGGATCTATTTATGTGCAAGTTTTAAAAGTTCATTTCGAGTTTTATTTCTAGTTGCTCTACTTATGTTGAATTTAAAATGCCACACTTTTCTGGCTACTTACTCTAGAAACTGATGCACTGAAGAGGGTCCAATTTAACACTTCTATGAATAATGCTAACTGAGTTTGTGCCGGGGGGATACATACCATGTCGAATATAGCAGCCCATAAACTCGGTAGATTATACAGGTATATATCAGTCACTTTACTTGCACTGAAACTTGCGCTATACACTTCTTTTACGTTCGTTTTATAGGTTTGGTGAAAGATACTACGTTCATCAAATCCAACAAGCACAACAGACAAGATGCACAATCATATACATTGATATATCTACATTTTAGCTGCAGCATCCACCTCTTTGTGCAACTGATCCATCTCTTGCCCCAGCTTGACCTTGGGGCCGTCCATAGCCAACCTTAATGCCAGATGACTGCAATCCCAACCAAAAGTATAGCATATATGGTAGAGTTCTTCCATAAAATAAAATAACAGACGAACCATCAATTTCAAAGGAAGACATGATAATCATTAATCCCCACAAACCCAACACGATTGCACAAACAATGAAGATGCCACAAAAGGTTTTACATGCACGTGAAATGCTAATTCATCATAGCTTATCTCCTCATCTTATATTGGCTTACGAGCATATATATCGAAGCCATGCCATTCTTTTACAAGACTGAGTTAATCAGATTAATTACCAAACCACCAATATTTACCGACTTGATAGTTGAATAAAGAGAAGATGCTCTGTAGGTCAAGTAATGTCAAAAGCATTACAAACAAGGGCGGAAATATTCATTTTCCGGATAACAGGGTCACATAAACTGTGCAGTAAAAACAGA
>NW_019244757.1:0-1534 GCF_002742605.1 Olea europaea var. sylvestris | reverse complement strand
AATTTCAGCCCATTCCGACACCATCGCGAAAAAAGACGAAATTACCCCTGGCACTATTTTTGTTTCCGATCAACCAGCCAAATCTCAGCCCATTCCGACACTGTGGCGAAAAATGACGAAATTGCCCCCGGCGCGATTTTTGCTTCCAGTCAACCAGACGAATTTTACCCCATTCCGACACCGTCGCGAAAAATAAAGAAATTGCCCAAGGCACGGTTTTTGTTTCCGATCAACCTGCCAAATTTTAGCCCATTCCGGCCCCGTCGCGAAAAATGACTAAATTGCCCCTGGGGCGGTTTTTGTTTCCGATAAACCTGTCATATTTTAGCCCATTCCGACGCCGTCGCGTAAAATGACGAAATTGCCCTTGGCCCGATTTTCGTTTCCGATCAGCCTGTCAAATTTTAGCCCATTTTGACTCCGTCGAGAAAAATGACGAAATTGCCCATGGCACGATTTTTGTTTCTGATCAACCAGTCAAATTTTAGCCCATTCCGACACCGTCGCGAAAAATGTCGAAATTGCCCCCAGCGCGATTTTTTCTTCCAGTCAACCAGTCGAATTTCAGCCCATTCCGACACCGTCGCGAAAAATGACGAAATTGCCCTCATCGCGATTTTTGTTTCCAGTCAACCTGCAAAATTTCCGCCCATTCCGACACCGTCGTGAAAAATGACGAAATCGCTCCTGGCGCGATTTTTGTTTCCGATCAACCTGTCAAATTTGATCCCTTTCCGACTCCGTCGCGAAAAATGACTAAATTGCCCCTGGCGCGGTTTTTGTTTCAGATCAACATGTCAAATTTGAACCAATTCCGACTCCGTCGCGAAAAATGACGAAATTACCCCTGGCGCTGTTTTTGTTTTCGATCAACTTGTCAAATTTTAGCCCATTCCGACTCCGTCGCGAAAAATGACTAAATTGCCCCTGGGGCGATTTTTGTTTCCAATCAACGTGTCAAATTTTAGCCCATTCCGACACCGTCGCTAAAAATGACGAAATTGCCTCGGCGTGATTTTTGCTTCCCATCAACCAGCCAAATTTCACCCCATTCCGATACCGTCGCGAAAAATTACGAAATTGCCCCTGGCGCGGTTTTTGTTTCCGATCGACCTGCCAACTTTTAGCCCATTCCGACGCTGTCGCGAAAAATGACAAAATTTCCCTACGGCGCAATTTTTGCTTCCGATCAACCAGCCAAATTTCATGCCATTCCGACTCCGTTGCGAAAAATGACAAAATTGCCCCTGGTGCGGTTTTTTTTTTCCAATCAACCTATCAAATTTTAGCCCATTCTGACACAGTAGCGAAAAAGGACGAAATTGCCCCGGCGCGATTTTTGTTTCCGATCAACCTGTCAAATTTCATCCCATTCCGACACCATCGCGAAAAATGACGAAGTTGCCCCCGGCGCAGTTTTTGTGTCCGATCAACCTGTCAAATTTTCGCATATTCCGACTCCGTCGCGAAAAATGACTAAATTGCCGTTGGGGCGGTTTTTGTTTCGGATCAACCTGTCAAATTTTAGCCCATT